>NW_027437859.1:0-92395 GCF_965140245.1 Athene noctua
GCGTTTTCGCCGGAAAACGCGTTTTCGGCCGAAAACGTGTACGTTTGCACTTCCCGGCCACAGGGAAGCTGCTAGCCGGGAATTCTCTGCCTGGTTCTACCCGCTGCCCGGAACGCTACGCAGGGCAAAAGCGATTCTCGTCCTCCGTGCTTGCTTTTTCTCAGAAAGAGCCGTGGTGTGCGTTTTCGCCGGAAAACGCTTTTCGGCCGAAAACGTGTACGTTTGCACTTCCCGGCCACAGGGAAGCTGCTAGCCGGGAATTCTCTGCCTGGTTCTACCCGCTGCCCGGAACGCTACGCAGGGCAAAAGCGATTCTCGTCCTCCGTGCTGGCTTTTTCTCAGAAAGAGCCGTGGTGTGCGTTTTCGCCGGTAAATGCGTTTTCGTCCGAAAACGTGTACGTTTGCACTTCCCGGCCACAGGGAAGCTGCTAGCCGGGAGTTCTCTGCCTGGTTCTACCCGCTGCCCGGAACGCTACGCAGGGCAAAAGCGATTCTCGTCCTCCGTGCTTGCTTTTTCTCAGAAAGAGCCGTGGTGTGCGTTTTCGCCGGAAAACGCGTTTTCGGCCGAAAACGTGTACGTTTGCACTTCCCCGCCACAGGGAAGCTGCTAGCCGGGAATTCTCTGCCTGGTTCTACCCGCTGCCCGGAACGCTACGCAGGGCAAAAGCGATTCTCGTCCTCCGTGCTTGCTTTTTCTCAGAAAGAGCCGTGGTGTGCGTTTTCGCCAGAAAACGCGTTTTCGGCCGAAAACGTGTACGTTTGCACTTCCCGGCCACAGGGAAGCTTCTAGCCGGGAATTCTCTGCCTGGTTCTACCCACTGCCCGGAACGCTACGCAGGGCAAAAGCGATTCTCGTCCTCCGTGCTTGCTTTTTCTCAGAAAGAGCCGTGGTGTGCGTTTTCACCGGAAAACGCGTTTTCGGCCGAAAACGTGTACGTTTGCACTTCCCCGCCACAGGGAAGCTGCTAGCCGGGAATTCTCTGCCTGGTTCTACCCGCTGCCCGGAACGCTACGCAGGGCAAAAGCGATTCTCGTCCTCCGTGCTTGCTTTTTCTCAGAAAGAGCCGTGGTGTGCGTTTTCGCCGGAAAACGCGTTTTCGGCCGAAAACGTGTACGTTTGCACTTCCCGGCCACAGGGAAGCTGCTAGCCGGGAATTCTCTGCCTGGTTCTACCCGCTGCCCGGAACGCTACGCAGGGCAAAAGCGATTCTCGTCCTCCGTGCTTGCTTTTTCTCAGAAAGAGCCGTGGTGTGCGTTTCGCCGGAAAACGCGTTTTCGGCCGAAAACGTGTACGTTTGCACTTCCCCGCCACAGGTAAAGCTGCTAGCCGGGAATTCTCTGCCTGGTTCTACCCGCTGCCCGGAACACTACGCAGGGCATAAGCGATTCTCGTCCTCCGTGCTTGCTTTTTCTCAGAAAGAGCCGTGGTGTGCGTTTTCGCCAGAAAACGCGTTTTCGGCCGAAAACGTATACGTTTGCACTTCCCCGCCACAGGGAAGCTGCTAGCCGGGAATTATCTGCCTGGTTCTACCCGCTGCCCGGAACGCTACGCAGGGCAAAAGCGATTCTCGTCCTCCGTGCTTGCTTTTCTCAGAAAGAGCCGTGGTGTGCGTTTTCGCCGGAAAACGCGTATTCGGCCGAAAACGTGTACGTTTGCACTTCCCCGCCACAGGGAAGCTGCTAGCCGGGAATTCTCTGCCTGGTTCTACCCGCTGCCCGGAACGCTACGCAGGGCAAAAGCGATTCTCGTCCTCCGTGCTTGCTTTTTCTCAGAAAGAGCCGTGGTGTGCGTTTTCGCCGGAAAACGCGTTTTCGGCCGAAAACGTGTACGTTTGCACTTCCCGGCCACAGGGCAGCTGCTAGCCGGGAATTCTCTGCCTGGTTCTACCCGCTGCCCGGAACGCTACGCAGGGCAAAAGCGATTCTCGTCCTCCGTGCTTGCTTTTTCTCAGAAAGAGCCGTGGTGTGCGTTTTCGCCGGAAAACGCGTTTTCGGCCGAAAACGTGTACGTTTGCACTTCCCGGCCACAGGGAAGCTGCTAGCCGGGAATTCTCTGCCTGGTTCTACCCGCTGCCCGGAACGCTACGCAGGGCAAAAGCGATTCTCGTCCTCCGTTCTTGCTTTTTCTCAGAAAGAGCCGTGGTGTGCGTTTTCGCCGGAAAACGCGTTTTCGGCCGAAAACGTGTACGTTTGCACTTCCCCGCCACAGGGAAGCTGCTAGCCGGGAATTCTCTGCCTGGTTCTACCCGCTGCCCGGAACGCTACGCAGGGCAAAAGCGATTCTCGTCCTCCGTGCTTGCTTTTTCTCAGAAAGAGCCGTGGTGTGCGTTTTCGCCAGAAAACGCGTTTTCGGCCGAAAACGTGTACGTTTGCACTTCCCGGCCACAGGGAAGCTGCTAGCCGGGAATTCTCTGCCTGGTTCTACCCGCTGCCCGGAACACTACGCAGGGCAAAAGCGATTCTCGTCCTCCGTGCTTGCTTTTTCTCAGAAAGAGCCGTGGTGTGCGTTTTCGCCAGAAAACGCGTTTTCGGCCGAAAACGTATACGTTTGCACTTCCCCGCCACAGGGAAGCTGCTAGCCGGGAATTATCTGCCTGGTTCTACCCGCTGCCCGGAACGCTACGCAGGGCAAAAGCGATTCTCGTCCTCCGTGCTTGCTTTTTCTCAGAAAGAGCCGTGGTGTGCGTTTTCGCCGGAAAACGCGTATTCGGCCGAAAACGTGTACGTTTGCACTTCCCCGCCACAGGGAAGCTGCTAGCCGGGAATTCTCTGCCTGGTTCTACCCGCTGCCCGGAACGCTACGCAGGGCAAAAGCGATTCTCGTCCTCCGTGCTTGCTTTTTCTCAGAAAGAGCCGTGGTGTGCGTTTTCGCCGGAAAACGCGTTTTCGGCCGAAAACGTGTACGTTTGCACTTCCCGGCCACAGGGCAGCTGCTAGCCGGGAATTCTCTGCCTGGTTCTACCCGCTGCCCGGAACGCTACGCAGGGCAAAAGCGATTCTCGTCCTCCGTGCTTGCTTTTTCTCAGAAAGAGCCGTGGTGTGCGTTTTCGCCGGAAAACGCGTTTTCGGCCGAAAACGTGTACGTTTGCACTTCCCGGCCACAGGGAAGCTGCTAGCCGGGAATTCTCTGCCTGGTTCTACCCGCTGCCCGGAACGCTACGCAGGGCAAAAGCGATTCTCGTCCTCCGTTCTTGCTTTTTCTCAGAAAGAGCCGTGGTGTGCGTTTTCGCCGGAAAACGCGTTTTCGGCCGAAAACGTGTACGTTTGCACTTCCCCGCCACAGGGAAGCTGCTAGCCGGGAATTCTCTGCCTGGTTCTACCCGCTGCCCGGAACGCTACGCAGGGCAAAAGCGATTCTCGTCCTCCGTGCTTGCTTTTTCTCAGAAAGAGCCGTGGTGTGCGTTTTCGCCGGAAAACGCGTTTTCGGCCGAAAACGTGTACGTTTGCACTTCCCGGCCACAGGGAAGCTGCTAGCCGGGAATTCTCTGCCTGGTTCTACCCGCTGCCCGGAACACTACGCAGGGCAAAAGCGATTCTCGTCCTCCGTGCTTGCTTTTTCTCAGAAAGAGCCGTGGTGTGCGTTTTCGCCAGAAAACGCGTTTTCGGCCGAAAACGTGTACGTTTGCACTTCCCCGCCACAGGGAAGCTGCTAGCCGGGAATTCTCTGCCTGGTTCTACCCGCTGCCCGGAAGACTACGCAGGGCAAAAGCGATTCTCGTCCTCCGTGCTTGCTTTTTCTCAGAAAGAGCCGTGGTGTGCGTTTTCGCCGGTAAACGCGTTTTCGGCCGAAAACGTGTACGTTTGCACTTCCCGGCCACAGGGAAGCTGCTAGCCGGGAATTCTCTGCCTGGTTCTACCCGCTGCCCGGAACGCTACGCAGGGCAAAAGCGATTCTCGTCCTCCGTGCTTGCTTTTTCTCAGAAAGAGCCGTGGTGTGCGTTTTCGCCGGAAAACGCGTATTCGGCCGAAAACGTGTACGTTTGCACTTCCCCGCCACAGGGAAGCTGCTAGCCGGGAATTCTCTGCCTGGTTCTACCCGCTGCCCGGAACGCTACGCAGGGCAAAAGCGATTCTCGTCCTCCGTGCTTGCTTTTTCTCAGAAAGAGCCGTGGTGTGCGTTTTCGCCGGAAAACGCGTTTTCGGCCGAAAACGTGTACGTTTGCACTTCCCGGCCACAGGGCAGCTGCTAGCCGGGAATTCTCTGCCTGGTTCTACCCGCTGCCCGGAACGCTACGCAGGGCAAAAGCGATTCTCGTCCTCCGTGCTTGCTTTTTCTCAGAAAGAGCCGTGGTGTGCGTTTTCGCCGGAAAACGCGTTTTCGGCCGAAAACGTGTACGTTTGCACTTCCCGGCCACAGGGAAGCTGCTAGCCGGGAATTCTCTGCCTGGTTCTACCCGCTGCCCGGAACGCTACGCAGGGCAAAAGCGATTCTCGTCCTCCGTTCTTGCTTTTTCTCAGAAAGAGCCGTGGTGTGCGTTTTCGCCGGAAAACGCGTTTTCGGCCGAAAACGTGTACGTTTGCACTTCCCCGCCACAGGGAAGCTGCTAGCCGGGAATTCTCTGCCTGGTTCTACCCGCTGCCCGGAACGCTACGCAGGGCAAAAGCGATTCTCGTCCTCCGTGCTTGCTTTTTCTCAGAAAGAGCCGTGGTGTGCGTTTTCGCCGGAAAACGCGTTTTCGGCCGAAAACGTGTACGTTTGCACTTCCCGGCCACAGGGAAGCTGCTAGCCGGGAATTCTCTGCCTGGTTCTACCCGCTGCCCGGAACACTACGCAGGGCAAAAGCGATTCTCGTCCTCCGTGCTTGCTTTTTCTCAGAAAGAGCCGTGGTGTGCGTTTTCGCCAGAAAACGCGTTTTCGGCCGAAAACGTGTACGTTTGCACTTCCCCGCCACAGGGAAGCTGCTAGCCGGGAATTCTCTGCCTGGTTCTACCCGCTGCCCGGAAGACTACGCAGGGCAAAAGCGATTCTCGTCCTCCGTGCTTGCTTTTTCTCAGAAAGAGCCGTGGTGTGCGTTTTCGCCGGTAAACGCGTTTTCGGCCGAAAACGTGTACGTTTGCACTTCCCGGCCACAGGGAAGCTGCTAGCCGGGAATTCTCTGCCTGGTTCTACCCGCTGCCCGGAACGCTACGCAGGGCAAAAGCGATTCTCGTCCTCCGTGCTTGCTTTTTCTCAGAAAGAGCCGTGGTGTGCGTTTTCGCCGGAAAACGCGTTTTCGGCCGAAAACGTGTACGTTTGCACTTCCCGGCCACAGGGAAGCTGCTAGCCGGGAATTCTCTGCCTGGTTCTACCCGCTGCCCGGAACGCTACGCAGGGCAAAAGCGATTCTCGTCCTCCGTGCTTGCTTTTTCTCAGAAAGAGCCGTGGTGTGCGTTTTCGCCGGAAAACGCGTTTTCGGCCGAAAACGTGTACGTTTGCACTTCCCGGCCACAGGGAAGCTGCTAGCCGGGAATTCTCTGCCTGGTTCTACCCGCTGCCCGGAACGCTACGCAGGGCAAAAGCGATTCTCGTCCTCCGTGCTTGCTCTTTCTCAGAAAGAGCCGTGGTGTGCGTTTTCGCCGGAAAACGCGTTTTCGGCGAAAACGTGTACGTTTGCACTTCCCGGCCACAGGGAAGCTGCTAGCCGGGAATTCTCTGCCTGGTTCTACCCGCTGCCCGGAACACTACGCAGGGCAAAAGCGATTCTCGTCCTCCGTGCTTGCTTTTTCTCAGAAAGAGCCGTGGTGTGCGTTTTCGCCAGAAAACGCGTTTTCGGCCGAAAACGTGTACGTTTGCACTTCCCGGCCACAGGGAAGCTGCTAGCCGGGAATTCTCTGCCTGGTTCTACCCGCTGCCCGGAACGCTACGCAGGGCAAAAGCGATTCTCGTCCTCCGTGCTTGCTTTTTCTCAGAAAGAGCCGTGGTGTGCGTTTTCGCCGGAAAACGCGTTTTCGGCCGAAAACGTGTACGTTTGCACTTCCCGGCCACAGGGAAGCTGCTAGCCGGGAATTCTCTGCCTGGTTCTACCCGCTGCCCGGAACGCTACGCAGGGCAAAAGCGATTCTCGTCCTCCGTGCTTGCTTTTTCTCAGAAAGAGCCGTGGTGTGCGTTTTCGCCAGAAAACGCGTTTTCGGCGAAAACGTGTACGTTTGCACTTCCCGGCCACAGGGAAGCTGCTAGCCGGGAATTCTCTGCCTGGTTCTACCCGCTGCCCGGAACGCTACGCAGGGCAAAAGCGATTCTCGTCCTCCGTGCTTGCTTTTTCTCAGAAAGAGCCGTGGTGTGCGTTTTCGCCAGAAAACGCGTTTTCGGCCGAAAACGTGTACGTTTGCACTTCCCCGCCACAGGGAAGCTGCTAGCCGGGAATTCTCTGCCTGGTTCTACCCGCTGCCCGGAACGCTACGCAGGGCAAAAGCGATTCTCGTCCTCCGTGCTTGCTTTTTCTCAGAAAGAGCCGTGGTGTGCGTTTTCGCCGGAAAACGCGTTTTCGGCCGAAAACGTGTACGTTTGCACTTCCCGGCCACAGGGAAGCTGCTAGCCGGGAATTCTCTGCCTGGTTCTACCCGCTGCCCGGAACGCTACGCAGGGCAAAAGCGATTCTCGTCCTCCGTGCTTGCTTTTTCTCAGAAAGAGCCGTGGTGTGCGTTTTCGCCGGAAAACGCGTTTTCGGCCGAAAACGTGTACGTTTGCACTTCCCGGCCACAGGGAAGCTGCTAGCCGGGAATTCTCTGCCTGGTTCTACCCGCTGCCCGGAACGCACGCAGGGCAAAAGCGATTCTCGTCCTCCGTGCTTGCTTTTTCTCAGAAAGAGCCGTGGTGTGCGTTTTCGCCGGAAAACGCGTTTTCGGCCGAAAACGTGTACGTTTGCACTTCCCGGCCACAGGGAAGCTGCTAGCCGGGAATTCTCTGCCTGGTTCTACCCGCTGCCCGGAACGCTACGCAGGGCAAAAGCGATTCTCGTCCTCCGTGCTTGCTTTTTCTCAGAAAGAGCCGTGGTGTGCGTTTTCGCCGGAAAACGCGTTTTCGGCCGAAAACGTGTACGTTTGCACTTCCCGGCCACAGGGAAGCTGCTAGCCGGGAATTCTCTGCCTGGTTCTACCCGCTGCCCGGAACGCTACGCAGGGCAAAAGCGATTCTCGTCCTCCGTGCTTGCTTTTTCTCAGAAAGAGCCGTGGTGTGCGTTTTCGCCGGTAAATGCGTTTTCGTCCGAAAACGTGTACGTTTGCACTTCCCGGCCACAGGGAAGCTGCTAGCCGGGAATTCTCTGCCTGGTTCTACCCGCTGCCCGGAACGCTACGCAGGGCAAAAGCGATTCTCGTCCTCCGTGCTTGCTTTTTCTCAGAAAGAGCCGTGGTGTGCGTTTTCGCCGGAAAACGCGTTTTCGGCCGAAAACGTGTACGTTTGCACTTCCCGGCCACAGGGCAGCTGCTAGCCGGGAATTCTCTGCCTGGTTCTACCCGCTGCCCGGAACGCTACGCATGGCAAAAGCGATTCTCGTCCTCCGTGCTTGCTTTTTCTCAGAAAGAGCCGTGGTGTGCGTTTTCGCTGGAAAACGCGTTTTCGGCCGAAAACGTGTACGTTTGCACTTCCCGGCCACAGGGAAGCTGCTAGCCGGGAATTCTCTGCCTGGTTCTACCCGCTGCCCGGAACGCTACGCAGGGCAAAAGCGATTCTCGTCCTCCGTGCTTGCTTTTTCTCAGAAAGAGCCGTGGTGTGCGTTTTCGCCAGAAAACGCGTTTTCGGCCGAAAACGTGTACGTTTGCACTTCCCCGCCACAGGGAAGCTTCTAGCCGGGAATTCTCTGCCTGGTTCTACCCGCTGCCCGGAACGCTACGCAGGGCAAAAGCGATTCTCGTCCTCCGTGCTTGCTTTTTCTCAGAAAGAGCCGTGGTGTGCGTTTTCACCGGAAAACGCGTTTTCGGCCGAAAACGTGTACGTTTGCACTTCCCCGCCACAGGGAAGCTGCTAGCCGGGAATTCTCTGCCTGGTTCTACCCGCTGCCCGGAACGCTACGCAGGGCAAAAGCGATTCTCGTCCTCCGTGCTTGCTTTTTCTCAGAAAGAGCCGTGGTGTGCGTTTTCGCCGGAAAACGCGTTTTCGGCCGAAAACGTGTACGTTTGCACTTCCCGGCCACAGGGAAGCTGCTAGCCGGGAATTCTCTGCCTGGTTCTACCCGCTGCCCGGAACGCTACGCAGGGCAAAAGCGATTCTCGTCCTCCGTGCTTGCTTTTTCTCAGAAAGAGCCGTGGTGTGCGTTTTCGCCGGAAAACGCGTTTTCGGCCGAAAACGTGTACGTTTGCACTTCCCCGCCACAGGTAAAGCTGCTAGCCGGGAATTCTCTGCCTGGTTCTACCCGCTGCCCGGAACGCTACGCAGGGCAAAAGCGATTCTCGTCCTCCGTGCTTGCTTTTTCTCAGAAAGAGCCGTGGTGTGCGTTTTCGCCAGAAAACGCGTTTTCGGCCGAAAACGTATACGTTTGCACTTCCCCGCCACAGGGAAGCTGCTAGCCGGGAATTCTCTGCCTGGTTCTACCCGCTGCCCGGAACGCTACGCAGGGCAAAAGCGATTCTCGTCCTCCGTGCTTGCTTTTTCTCAGAAAGAGCCGTGGTGTGCGTTTTCGCCGGAAAACGCGTTTTCGGCCGAAAACGTGTACGTTTGCACTTCCCCGCCACAGGGAAGCTGCTAGCCGGGAATTCTCTGCCTGGTTCTACCCGCTGCCCGGAACGCTACGCAGGGCAAAAGCGATTCTCGTCCTCCGTGCTTGCTTTTTCTCAGAAAGAGCCGTGGTGTGCGTTTTCGCCGGAAAACGCGTTTTCGGCCGAAAACGTGTACGTTTGCACTTCCCGGCCACAGGGCAGCTGCTAGCCGGGAATTCTCTGCCTGGTTCTACCCGCTGCCCGGAACGCTACGCAGGGCAAAAGCGATTCTCGTCCTCCGTGCTTGCTTTTTCTCAGAAAGAGCCGTGGTGTGCGTTTTCGCCGGAAAACGCGTTTTCGGCCGAAAACGTGTACGTTTGCACTTCCCGGCCACAGGGCAGCTGCTAGCCGGGAATTCTCTGCCTGGTTCTACCCGCTGCCCGGAACGCTACGCAGGGCAAAAGCGATTCTCGTCCTCCGTGCTTGCTTTTTCTCAGAAAGAGCCGTGGTGTGCGTTTTCGCCGGAAAACGCGTTTTCGGCCGAAAACGTGTACGTTTGCACTTCCCCGCCACAGGGAAGCTGCTAGCCGGGAATTCTCTGCCTGGTTCTACCCGCTGCCCGGAACGCTACGCAGGGCAAAAGCGATTCTCGTCCTCCGTGCTTGCTTTTTCTCAGAAAGAGCCGTGGTGTGCGTTTTCGCCAGAAAACGCGTTTTCGGCCGAAAACGTGTACGTTTGCACTTCCCGGCCACAGGGAAGCTGCTAGCCGGGAATTCTCTGCCTGGTTCTACCCGCTGCCCGGAACACTACGCAGGGCAAAAGCGATTCTCGTCCTCCGTGCTTGCTTTTTCTCAGAAAGAGCCGTGGTGTGCGTTTTCGCCAGAAAACGCGTTTTCGGCCGAAAACGTGTACGTTTGCACTTCCCCGCCACAGGGAAGCTGCTAGCCGGGAATTCTCTGCCTGGTTCTACCCGCTGCCCGGAACGCTACGCAGGGCAAAAGCGATTCTCGTCCTCCGTGCTTGCTTTTTCTCAGAAAGAGCCGTGGTGTGCGTTTTCGCCGGAAAACGCGTTTTCGGCCGAAAACGTGTACGTTTGCACTTCCCGGCCACAGGGAAGCTGCTAGCCGGGAATTCTCTGCCTGGTTCTACCCGCTGCCCGGAACGCTACGCAGGGCAAAAGCGATTCTCGTCCTCCGTGCTTGCTTTTTCTCAGAAAGAGCCGTGGTGTGCGTTTTCGCCGGAAAACGCGTTTTCGGCCGAAAACGTGTACGTTTGCACTTCCCGGCCACAGGGAAGCTGCTAGCCGGGAATTCTCTGCCTGGTTCTACCCGCTGCCCGGAACGCTACGCAGGGCAAAAGCGATTCTCGTCCTCCGTGCTTGCTTTTTCTCAGAAAGAGCCGTGGTGTGCGTTTTCGCCGGAAAACGCGTTTTCGGCCGAAAACGTGTACGTTTGCACTTCCCCGCCACAGGGAAGCTGCTAGACGGGAATTCTCTGCCTGGTTCTACCCGCTGCCCGGAACGCTACGCAGGGCAAAAGCGATTCTCGTCCTCCGTGCTTGCTTTTTCTCAGAAAGAGCCGTGGTGTGCGTTTTCGCCGGAAAACGCGTTTTCGGCCGAAAACGTGTACGTTTGCACTTCCCGGCCACAGGGAAGCTGCTAGCCGGGAATTCTCTGCCTGGTTCTACCCGCTGCCCGGAACGCTACGCAGGGCAAAAGCGATTCTCGTCCTCCGTGCTGGCTTTTTCTCAGAAAGAGCCGTGGTGTGCGTTTTCGCCGGTAAATGCGTTTTCGTCCGAAAACGTGTACGTTTGCACTTCCCGGCCACAGGGAAGCTGCTAGCCGGGAGTTCTCTGCCTGGTTCTACCCGCTGCCCGGAACGCTACGCAGGGCAAAAGCGATTCTCGTCCTCCGTGCTTGCTTTTTCTCAGAAAGAGCCGTGGTGTGCGTTTTCGCCGGAAAACGCGTTTTCGGCCGAAAACGTGTACGTTTGCACTTCCCCGCCACAGGGAAGCTGCTAGCCGGGAATTCTCTGCCTGGTTCTACCCGCTGCCCGGAACGCTACGCAGGGCAAAAGCGATTCTCGTCCTCCGTGCTTGCTTTTTCTCAGAAAGAGCCGTGGTGTGCGTTTTCGCCAGAAAACGCGTTTTCGGCCGAAAACGTGTACGTTTGCACTTCCCGGCCACAGGGAAGCTTCTAGCCGGGAATTCTCTGCCTGGTTCTACCCACTGCCCGGAACGCTACGCAGGGCAAAAGCGATTCTCGTCCTCCGTGCTTGCTTTTTCTCAGAAAGAGCCGTGGTGTGCGTTTTCACCGGAAAACGCGTTTTCGGCCGAAAACGTGTACGTTTGCACTTCCCCGCCACAGGGAAGCTGCTAGCCGGGAATTCTCTGCCTGGTTCTACCCGCTGCCCGGAACGCTACGCAGGGCAAAAGCGATTCTCGTCCTCCGTGCTTGCTTTTTCTCAGAAAGAGCCGTGGTGTGCGTTTTCGCCGGAAAACGCGTTTTCGGCCGAAAACGTGTACGTTTGCACTTCCCGGCCACAGGGAAGCTGCTAGCCGGGAATTCTCTGCCTGGTTCTACCCGCTGCCCGGAACGCTACGCAGGGCAAAAGCGATTCTCGTCCTCCGTGCTTGCTTTTTCTCAGAAAGAGCCGTGGTGTGCGTTTTCGCCGGAAAACGCGTTTTCGGCCGAAAACGTGTACGTTTGCACTTCCCCGCCACAGGTAAAGCTGCTAGCCGGGAATTCTCTGCCTGGTTCTACCCGCTGCCCGGAACACTACGCAGGGCATAAGCGATTCTCGTCCTCCGTGCTTGCTTTTTCTCAGAAAGAGCCGTGGTGTGCGTTTTCGCCAGAAAACGCGTTTTCGGCCGAAAACGTATACGTTTGCACTTCCCCGCCACAGGGAAGCTGCTAGCCGGGAATTATCTGCCTGGTTCTACCCGCTGCCCGGAACGCTACGCAGGGCAAAAGCGATTCTCGTCCTCCGTGCTTGCTTTTTCTCAGAAAGAGCCGTGGTGTGCGTTTTCGCCGGAAAACGCGTATTCGGCCGAAAACGTGTACGTTTGCACTTCCCCGCCACAGGGAAGCTGCTAGCCGGGAATTCTCTGCCTGGTTCTACCCGCTGCCCGGAACGCTACGCAGGGCAAAAGCGATTCTCGTCCTCCGTGCTTGCTTTTTCTCAGAAAGAGCCGTGGTGTGCGTTTTCGCCGGAAAACGCGTTTTCGGCCGAAAACGTGTACGTTTGCACTTCCCGGCCACAGGGCAGCTGCTAGCCGGGAATTCTCTGCCTGGTTCTACCCGCTGCCCGGAACGCTACGCAGGGCAAAAGCGATTCTCGTCCTCCGTGCTTGCTTTTTCTCAGAAAGAGCCGTGGTGTGCGTTTTCGCCGGAAAACGCGTTTTCGGCCGAAAACGTGTACGTTTGCACTTCCCGGCCACAGGGAAGCTGCTAGCCGGGAATTCTCTGCCTGGTTCTACCCGCTGCCCGGAACGCTACGCAGGGCAAAAGCGATTCTCGTCCTCCGTTCTTGCTTTTTCTCAGAAAGAGCCGTGGTGTGCGTTTTCGCCGGAAAACGCGTTTTCGGCCGAAAACGTGTACGTTTGCACTTCCCCGCCACAGGGAAGCTGCTAGCCGGGAATTCTCTGCCTGGTTCTACCCGCTGCCCGGAACGCTACGCAGGGCAAAAGCGATTCTCGTCCTCCGTGCTTGCTTTTTCTCAGAAAGAGCCGTGGTGTGCGTTTTCGCCAGAAAACGCGTTTTCGGCCGAAAACGTGTACGTTTGCACTTCCCGGCCACAGGGAAGCTGCTAGCCGGGAATTCTCTGCCTGGTTCTACCCGCTGCCCGGAACACTACGCAGGGCAAAAGCGATTCTCGTCCTCCGTGCTTGCTTTTTCTCAGAAAGAGCCGTGGTGTGCGTTTTCGCCAGAAAACGCGTTTTCGGCCGAAAACGTATACGTTTGCACTTCCCCGCCACAGGGAAGCTGCTAGCCGGGAATTATCTGCCTGGTTCTACCCGCTGCCCGGAACGCTACGCAGGGCAAAAGCGATTCTCGTCCTCCGTGCTTGCTTTTTCTCAGAAAGAGCCGTGGTGTGCGTTTTCGCCGGAAAACGCGTATTCGGCCGAAAACGTGTACGTTTGCACTTCCCCGCCACAGGGAAGCTGCTAGCCGGGAATTCTCTGCCTGGTTCTACCCGCTGCCCGGAACGCTACGCAGGGCAAAAGCGATTCTCGTCCTCCGTGCTTGCTTTTTCTCAGAAAGAGCCGTGGTGTGCGTTTTCGCCGGAAAACGCGTTTTCGGCCGAAAACGTGTACGTTTGCACTTCCCGGCCACAGGGCAGCTGCTAGCCGGGAATTCTCTGCCTGGTTCTACCCGCTGCCCGGAACGCTACGCAGGGCAAAAGCGATTCTCGTCCTCCGTGCTTGCTTTTTCTCAGAAAGAGCCGTGGTGTGCGTTTTCGCCGGAAAACGCGTTTTCGGCCGAAAACGTGTACGTTTGCACTTCCCGGCCACAGGGAAGCTGCTAGCCGGGAATTCTCTGCCTGGTTCTACCCGCTGCCCGGAACGCTACGCAGGGCAAAAGCGATTCTCGTCCTCCGTTCTTGCTTTTTCTCAGAAAGAGCCGTGGTGTGCGTTTTCGCCGGAAAACGCGTTTTCGGCCGAAAACGTGTACGTTTGCACTTCCCCGCCACAGGGAAGCTGCTAGCCGGGAATTCTCTGCCTGGTTCTACCCGCTGCCCGGAACGCTACGCAGGGCAAAAGCGATTCTCGTCCTCCGTGCTTGCTTTTTCTCAGAAAGAGCCGTGGTGTGCGTTTTCGCCGGAAAACGCGTTTTCGGCCGAAAACGTGTACGTTTGCACTTCCCGGCCACAGGGAAGCTGCTAGCCGGGAATTCTCTGCCTGGTTCTACCCGCTGCCCGGAACACTACGCAGGGCAAAAGCGATTCTCGTCCTCCGTGCTTGCTTTTTCTCAGAAAGAGCCGTGGTGTGCGTTTTCGCCAGAAAACGCGTTTTCGGCCGAAAACGTGTACGTTTGCACTTCCCCGCCACAGGGAAGCTGCTAGCCGGGAATTCTCTGCCTGGTTCTACCCGCTGCCCGGAAGACTACGCAGGGCAAAAGCGATTCTCGTCCTCCGTGCTTGCTTTTTCTCAGAAAGAGCCGTGGTGTGCGTTTTCGCCGGTAAACGCGTTTTCGGCCGAAAACGTGTACGTTTGCACTTCCCGGCCACAGGGAAGCTGCTAGCCGGGAATTCTCTGCCTGGTTCTACCCGCTGCCCGGAACGCTACGCAGGGCAAAAGCGATTCTCGTCCTCCGTGCTTGCTTTTTCTCAGAAAGAGCCGTGGTGTGCGTTTTCGCCGGAAAACGCGTATTCGGCCGAAAACGTGTACGTTTGCACTTCCCCGCCACAGGGAAGCTGCTAGCCGGGAATTCTCTGCCTGGTTCTACCCGCTGCCCGGAACGCTACGCAGGGCAAAAGCGATTCTCGTCCTCCGTGCTTGCTTTTTCTCAGAAAGAGCCGTGGTGTGCGTTTTCGCCGGAAAACGCGTTTTCGGCCGAAAACGTGTACGTTTGCACTTCCCGGCCACAGGGCAGCTGCTAGCCGGGAATTCTCTGCCTGGTTCTACCCGCTGCCCGGAACGCTACGCAGGGCAAAAGCGATTCTCGTCCTCCGTGCTTGCTTTTTCTCAGAAAGAGCCGTGGTGTGCGTTTTCGCCGGAAAACGCGTTTTCGGCCGAAAACGTGTACGTTTGCACTTCCCGGCCACAGGGAAGCTGCTAGCCGGGAATTCTCTGCCTGGTTCTACCCGCTGCCCGGAACGCTACGCAGGGCAAAAGCGATTCTCGTCCTCCGTTCTTGCTTTTTCTCAGAAAGAGCCGTGGTGTGCGTTTTCGCCGGAAAACGCGTTTTCGGCCGAAAACGTGTACGTTTGCACTTCCCCGCCACAGGGAAGCTGCTAGCCGGGAATTCTCTGCCTGGTTCTACCCGCTGCCCGGAACGCTACGCAGGGCAAAAGCGATTCTCGTCCTCCGTGCTTGCTTTTTCTCAGAAAGAGCCGTGGTGTGCGTTTTCGCCAGAAAACGCGTTTTCGGCCGAAAACGTGTACGTTTGCACTTCCCGGCCACAGGGAAGCTGCTAGCCGGGAATTCTCTGCCTGGTTCTACCCGCTGCCCGGAACACTACGCAGGGCAAAAGCGATTCTCGTCCTCCGTGCTTGCTTTTTCTCAGAAAGAGCCGTGGTGTGCGTTTTCGCCAGAAAACGCGTTTTCGGCCGAAAACGTGTACGTTTGCACTTCCCCGCCACAGGGAAGCTGCTAGCCGGGAATTCTCTGCCTGGTTCTACCCGCTGCCCGGAAGACTACGCAGGGCAAAAGCGATTCTCGTCCTCCGTGCTTGCTTTTTCTCAGAAAGAGCCGTGGTGTGCGTTTTCGCCGGTAAACGCGTTTTCGGCCGAAAACGTGTACGTTTGCACTTCCCGGCCACAGGGAAGCTGCTAGCCGGGAATTCTCTGCCTGGTTCTACCCGCTGCCCGGAACGCTACGCAGGGCAAAAGCGATTCTCGTCCTCCGTGCTTGCTTTTTCTCAGAAAGAGCCGTGGTGTGCGTTTTCGCCGGAAAACGCGTTTTCGGCCGAAAACGTGTACGTTTGCACTTCCCGGCCACAGGGAAGCTGCTAGCCGGGAATTCTCTGCCTGGTTCTACCCGCTGCCCGGAACGCTACGCAGGGCAAAAGCGATTCTCGTCCTCCGTGCTTGCTTTTTCTCAGAAAGAGCCGTGGTGTGCGTTTTCGCCGGAAAACGCGTTTTCGGCCGAAAACGTGTACGTTTGCACTTCCCGGCCACAGGGAAGCTGCTAGCCGGGAATTCTCTGCCTGGTTCTACCCGCTGCCCGGAACGCTACGCAGGGCAAAAGCGATTCTCGTCCTCCGTGCTTGCTCTTTCTCAGAAAGAGCCGTGGTGTGCGTTTTCGCCGGAAAACGCGTTTTCGGCGAAAACGTGTACGTTTGCACTTCCCGGCCACAGGGAAGCTGCTAGCCGGGAATTCTCTGCCTGGTTCTACCCGCTGCCCGGAACACTACGCAGGGCAAAAGCGATTCTCGTCCTCCGTGCTTGCTTTTTCTCAGAAAGAGCCGTGGTGTGCGTTTTCGCCAGAAAACGCGTTTTCGGCCGAAAACGTGTACGTTTGCACTTCCCGGCCACAGGGAAGCTGCTAGCCGGGAATTCTCTGCCTGGTTCTACCCGCTGCCCGGAACGCTACGCAGGGCAAAAGCGATTCTCGTCCTCCGTGCTTGCTTTTTCTCAGAAAGAGCCGTGGTGTGCGTTTTCGCCGGAAAACGCGTTTTCGGCCGAAAACGTGTACGTTTGCACTTCCCGGCCACAGGGAAGCTGCTAGCCGGGAATTCTCTGCCTGGTTCTACCCGCTGCCCGGAACGCTACGCAGGGCAAAAGCGATTCTCGTCCTCCGTGCTTGCTTTTTCTCAGAAAGAGCCGTGGTGTGCGTTTTCGCCAGAAAACGCGTTTTCGGCGAAAACGTGTACGTTTGCACTTCCCGGCCACAGGGAAGCTGCTAGCCGGGAATTCTCTGCCTGGTTCTACCCGCTGCCCGGAACGCTACGCAGGGCAAAAGCGATTCTCGTCCTCCGTGCTTGCTTTTTCTCAGAAAGAGCCGTGGTGTGCGTTTTCGCCAGAAAACGCGTTTTCGGCCGAAAACGTGTACGTTTGCACTTCCCCGCCACAGGGAAGCTGCTAGCCGGGAATTCTCTGCCTGGTTCTACCCGCTGCCCGGAACGCTACGCAGGGCAAAAGCGATTCTCGTCCTCCGTGCTTGCTTTTTCTCAGAAAGAGCCGTGGTGTGCGTTTTCGCCGGAAAACGCGTTTTCGGCCGAAAACGTGTACGTTTGCACTTCCCGGCCACAGGGAAGCTGCTAGCCGGGAATTCTCTGCCTGGTTCTACCCGCTGCCCGGAACGCTACGCAGGGCAAAAGCGATTCTCGTCCTCCGTGCTTGCTTTTTCTCAGAAAGAGCCGTGGTGTGCGTTTTCGCCGGAAAACGCGTTTTCGGCCGAAAACGTGTACGTTTGCACTTCCCGGCCACAGGGAAGCTGCTAGCCGGGAATTCTCTGCCTGGTTCTACCCGCTGCCCGGAACGCACGCAGGGCAAAAGCGATTCTCGTCCTCCGTGCTTGCTTTTTCTCAGAAAGAGCCGTGGTGTGCGTTTTCGCCGGAATACGCGTTTTCGGCCGAAAACGTGTACGTTTGCACTTCCCGGCCACAGGGAAGCTGCTAGCCGGGAATTCTCTGCCTGGTTCTACCCGCTGCCCGGAACGCTACGCAGGGCAAAAGCGATTCTCGTCCTCCGTGCTTGCTCTTTCTCAGAAAGAGCCGTGGTGTGCGTTTTCGCCGGAAAATGCGTTTTCGGCGAAAACGTGTACGTTTGCACTTCCCGGCCACAGGGAAGCTGCTAGCCGGGAATTCTCTGCCTGGTTCTACCCGCTGCCCGGAACACTACGCAGGGCAAAAGCGATTCTCGTCCTCCGTGCTTGCTTTTTCTCAGAAAGAGCCGTGGTGTGCATTTTCGCCAGAAAACGCGTTTTCGGCCGAAAACGTCTACGTTTGCACTTCCCCGCCACAGGGAAGCTGCTAGCCGGGAATTCTCTGCCTGGTTCTACCCGCTGCCCGGAACGCTACGCAGGGCAAAAGCGATTCTCGTCCTCCGTGCTTGCTTTTTCTCAGAAAGAGCCGTGGTGTGCGTTTTCGCCGGAAAACGCGTTTTCGGCCGAAAACGTGTACGTTTGCACTTCCCCGCCACAGGGAAGCTGCTAGCCGGGAATTCTCTGCCTGGTTCTACCCGCTGCCCGGAACGCTACGCAGGGCAAAAGCGATTCTCGTCCTCCGTGCTTGCTTTTTCTCAGAAAGAGCCGTGGTGTGCGTTTTCGCCAGAAAACGCGTTTTCAGCGAAAACGTGTACGTTTGCACTTCCCGGCCACAGGGAAGCTGCTAGCCGGGAATTCTCTGCCTGGTTCTACCCGCTGCCCGGAACGCTACGCAGGGCAAAAGCGATTCTCGTCCTCCGTGCTTGCTTTTTCTCAGAAAGAGCCGTGGTGTGCGTTTTCGCCAGAAAACGCGTTTTCGGCGAAAACGTGTACGTTTGCACTTCCCGGCCACAGGGAAGCTGCTAGCCGGGAATTCTCTGCCTGGTTCTACCCGCTGCCCGGAACGCTACGCAGGGCAAAAGCGATTCTCGTCCTCCGTGCTTGCTTTTTCTCAGAAAGAGCCGTGGTGTGCGTTTTCGCCAGAAAACGCGTTTTCGGCCGAAAACGTGTACGTTTGCACTTCCCCGCCACAGGGAAGCTGCTAGCCGGGAATTCTCTGCCTGGTTCTACCCGCTGCCCGGAACGCTACGCAGGGCAAAAGCGATTCTCGTCCTCCGTGCTTGCTTTTTCTCAGAAAGAGCCGTGGTGTGCGTTTTCGCCGGAAAACGCGTTTTCGGCCGAAAACGTGTACGTTTGCACTTCCCGGCCACAGGGAAGCTGCTAGCCGGGAATTCTCTGCCTGGTTCTACCCGCTGCCCGGAACGCTACGCAGGGCAAAAGCGATTCTCGTCCTCCGTGCTTGCTTTTTCTCAGAAAGAGCCGTGGTGTGCGTTTTCGCCGGAAAACGCGTTTTCGGCCGAAAACGTGTACGTTTGCACTTCCCGGCCACAGGGAAGCTGCTAGCCGGGAATTCTCTGCCTGGTTCTACCCGCTGCCCGGAACGCTACGCAGGGCAAAAGCGATTCTCGTCCTCCGTGCTTGCTTTTTCTCAGAAAGAGCCGTGGTGTGCGTTTTCGCCGGTAAATGCGTTTTCGTCCGAAAACGTGTACGTTTGCACTTCCCGGCCACAGGGAAGCTGCTAGCCGGGAATTCTCTGCCTGGTTCTACCCGCTGCCCGGAACGCTACGCAGGGCAAAAGCGATTCTCGTCCTCCGTGCTTGCTTTTTCTCAGAAAGAGCCGTGGTGTGCGTTTTCGCCGGAAAACGCGTTTTCGGCCGAAAACGTGTACGTTTGCACTTCCCGGCCACAGGGCAGCTGCTAGCCGGGAATTCTCTGCCTGGTTCTACCCGCTGCCCGGAACGCTACGCATGGCAAAAGCGATTCTCGTCCTCCGTGCTTGCTTTTTCTCAGAAAGAGCCGTGGTGTGCGTTTTCGCTGGAAAACGCGTTTTCGGCCGAAAACGTGTACGTTTGCTCTTCCCGGCCACAGGGAAGCTGCTAGCCGGGAATTCTCTGCCTGGTTCTACCCGCTGCCCGGAACGCTACGCAGGGCAAAAGCGATTCTCGTCCTCCGTGCTTGCTTTTTCTCAGAAAGAGCCGTGGTGTGCGTTTTCGCCAGAAAACGCGTTTTCGGCCGAAAACGTGTACGTTTGCACTTCCCCGCCACAGGGAAGCTGCTAGCCGGGAATTCTCTGCCTGGTTCTACCCGCTGCCCGGAACGCTACGCAGGGCAAAAGCGATTCTCGTCCTCCGTGCTTGCTTTTTCTCAGAAAGAGCCGTGGTGTGCGTTTTCGCCGGAAAACGCGTTTTCGGCCGAAAACGTGTACGTTTGCACTTCCCGGCCACAGGGAAGCTGCTAGCCGGGAATTCTCTGCCTGGTTCTACCCGCTGCCCGGAACGCTACGCAGGGCAAAAGCGATTCTCGTCCTCCGTGCTTGCTTTTTCTCAGAAAGAGCCGTGGTGTGCGTTTTCGCCGGAAAACGCGTTTTCGGCCGAAAACGTGTACGTTTGCACTTCCCGGCCACAGGGAAGCTGCTAGCCGGGAATTCTCTGCCTGGTTCTACCCGCTGCCCGGAACGCACGCAGGGCAAAAGCGATTCTCGTCCTCCGTGCTTGCTTTTTCTCAGAAAGAGCCGTGGTGTGCGTTTTCGCCGGAAAACGCGTTTTCGGCCGAAAACGTGTACGTTTGCACTTCCCGGCCACAGGGAAGCTGCTAGCCGGGAATTCTCTGCCTGGTTCTACCCGCTGCCCGGAACGCTACGCAGGGCAAAAGCGATTCTCGTCCTCCGTGCTTGCTCTTTCTCAGAAAGAGCCGTGGTGTGCGTTTTCGCCGGAAAACGCGTTTTCGGCGAAAACGTGTACGTTTGCACTTCCCGGCCACAGGGAAGCTGCTAGCCGGGAATTCTCTGCCTGGTTCTACCCGCTGCCCGGAACGCTACGCAGGGCAAAAGCGATTCTCGTCCTCCGTGCTTGCTTTTTCTCAGAAAGAGCCGTGGTGTGCGTTTTCGCCAGAAAACGCGTTTTCGGCCGAAAACGTGTACGTTTGCACTTCCCCGCCACAGGGAAGCTGCTAGCCGGGAATTCTCTGCCTGGTTCTACCCGCTGCCCGGAACGCTACGCAGGGCAAAAGCGATTCTCGTCCTCCGTGCTTGCTTTTTCTCAGAAAGAGCCGTGGTGTGCGTTTTCGCCGGAAAACGCGTTTTCGGCCGAAAACGTGTACGTTTGCACTTCCCCGCCACAGGGAAGCTGCTAGCCGGGAATTCTCTGCCTGGTTCTACCCGCTGCCCGGAACGCTACGCAGGGCAAAAGCGATTCTCGTCCTCCGTGCTTGCTTTTTCTCAGAAAGAGCCGTGGTGTGCGTTTTCGCCAGAAAACGCGTTTTCGGCGAAAACGTGTACGTTTGCACTTCCCGGCCACAGGGAAGCTGCTAGCCGGGAATTCTCTGCCTGGTTCTACCCGCTGCCCGGAACGCTACGCAGGGCAAAAGCGATTCTCGTCCTCCGTGCTTGCTTTTTCTCAGAAAGAGCCGTGGTGTGCGTTTTCGCCAGAAAACGCGTTTTCGGCCGAAAACGTGTACGTTTGCACTTCCCCGCCACAGGGAAGCTGCTAGCCGGGAATTCTCTGCCTGGTTCTACCCGCTGCCCGGAACGCTACGCAGGGCAAAAGCGATTCTCGTCCTCCGTGCTTGCTTTTTCTCAGAAAGAGCCGTGGTGTGCGTTTTCGCCGGAAAACGCGTTTTCGGCGAAAACGTGTACGTTTGCACTTCCCGACCACAGGGAAGCTGCTAGCCGGGAATTCTCTGCCTGGTTCTACCCGCTGCCCGGAACACTACGCAGGGCAAAAGCGATTCTCGTCCTCCGTGCTTGCTTTTTCTCAGAAAGAGCCGTGGTGTGCGTTTTCGCCAGAAAACGCGTTTTCGGCCGAAAACGTGTACGTTTGCACTTCCCCGCCACAGGGAAGCTGCTAGCCGGGAATTCTCTGCCTGGTTCTACCCGCTGCCCGGAACGCTACGCAGGGCAAAAGCGATTCTCGTCCTCCGTGCTTGCTTTTTCTCAGAAAGAGCCGTGGTGTGCGTTTTCGCCGGAAAACGCGTTTTCGGCCGAAAACGTGTACGTTTGCACTTCCCCGCCACAGGGAAGCTGCTAGCCGGGAATTCTCTGCCTGGTTCTACCCGCTGCCCGGAACGCTACGCAGGGCAAAAGCGATTCTCGTCCTCCGTGCTTGCTTTTTCTCAGAAAGAGCAGTGGTGTGCGTTTTCGCCGGAAAATGCGTTTTCGGCCGAAAACGTGTACGTTTGCACTTCCCCGCCACAGGGAAGCTGCTAGCCGGGAATTCTCTGCCTGGTTCTACCCGCTGCCCGGAACGCTACGCAGGGCAAAAGCGATTCTCGTCCTCCGTGCTTGCTTTTTCTCAGAAAGAGCCGTGGTGTGCGTTTTCGCCGGAAAACGCGTTTTCGGCCGAAAACGTGTACGTTTGCACTTCCCGGCCACAGGGAAGCTGCTAGCCGGGAATTCTCTGCCTGGTTCTACCCGCTGCCCGGAACGCTACGCAGGGCAAAAGCGATTCTCGTCCTCCGTGCTTGCTTTTTCTCAGAAAGAGCCGTGGTGTGCGTTTTCGCCGGTAAATGCGTTTTCGTCCGAAAACGTGTACGTTTGCACTTCCCGGCCACAGGGAAGCTGCTAGCCGGGAATTCTCTGCCTGGTTCTACCCGCTGCCCGGAACGCTACGCAGGGCAAAAGCGATTCTCGTCCTCCGTGCTTGCTTTTTCTCAGAAAGAGCCGTGGTGTGCGTTTTCGCCGGAAAACGCGTTTTCGGCCGAAAACGTGTACGTTTGCACTTCCCGGCCACAGGGAAGCTGCTAGCCGGGAATTCTCTGCCTGGTTCTACCCGCTGCCCGGAACGCTACGCAGGGCAAAAGCGATTCTCGTCCTCCGTGCTTGCTTTTTCTCAGAAAGAGCCGTGGTGTGCGTTTTCGCCAGAAAACGCGTTTTCGGCCGAAAACGTGTACGTTTGCACTTCCCGGCCACAGGGAAGCTGCTAGCCGGGAATTCTCTGCCTGGTTCTACCCGCTGCCCGGAACGCTACGCAGGGCAAAAGCGATTCTCGTCCTCCGTGCTTGCTTTTTCTCAGAAAGAGCCGTGGTGTGCGTTTTCACCGGAAAACGCGTTTTCGGCCGAAAACGTGTACGTTTGCACTTCCCCGCCACAGGGAAGCTGCTAGCCGGGAATTCTCTGCCTGGTTCTACCCGCTGCCCGGAACGCTACGCAGGGCAAAAGCGATTCTCTTCCTCCGTGCTTGCTTTTTCTCAGAAAGAGCCGTGGTGTGCGTTTTCGCCGGAAAACGCGTTTTCGTCCGAAAACGTGTACGTTTGCACTTCCCGGACACAGGGAAGCTGCTAGCCGGGAATTCTCTGCCTGGTTCTACCCGCTGCCCGGAACGCTACGCAGGTCAAAAGCGATTCTCGTCCTCCGTGCTTGCTTTTTCTCAGAAAGAGCCGTGTTGTGCGTTTTCGCCGGAAAATGCGTTTTCGGCCGAAAACGTGTACGTTTGCACTTCCCCGCCACAGGGAAGCTGCTAGCCGGGAATTCTCTGCCTGGTTCTACCCGCTGCCCGGAACACTACGCAGGGCAAAAGCGATTCTCGTCCTCCGTGCTTGCTTTTTCTCAGAAAGAGCCGTGGTGTGCGTTTTCGCCAGAAAACGCGTTTTCGGCCGAAAACGTGTACGTTTGCACTTCCCCGCCACAGGGAAGCTGCTAGCCGGGAATTCTCTGCCTGGTTCTACCCGCTGCCCGGAACGCTACGCAGGGCAAAAGCGATTCTCGTCCTCCGTGCTTGCTTTTTCTCAGAAAGAGCCGTGGTGTGCGTTTTCGCCGGAAAACGCGTATTCGGCCGAAAACGTGTACGTTTGCACTTCCCCGCCACAGGGAAGCTGCTAGCCGGGAATTCTCTGCCTGGTTCTACCCGCTGCCCGGAACGCTACGCAGGGCAAAAGCGATTCTCGTCCTCCGTGCTTGCTTTTTCTCAGAAAGAGCCGTGGTGTGCGTTTTCGCCGGAAAACGCGTTTTCGGCCGAAAACGTGTACGTTTGCACTTCCCGGCCACAGGGCAGCTGCTAGCCGGGAATTCTCTGCCTGGTTCTACCCGCTGCCCGGAACGCTACGCAGGGCAAAAGCGATTCTCGTCCTCCGTGCTTGCTTTTTCTCAGAAAGAGCCGTGGTGTGCGTTTTCGCCGGAAAACGCGTTTTCGGCCGAAAACGTGTACGTTTGCACTTCCCGGCCACAGGGAAGCTGCTAGACGGGAATTCTCTGCCTGGTTCTACCCGCTGCCCGGAACGCTACGCAGGGCAAAAGCGATTCTCGTCCTCCGTGCTTGCTTTTTCTCAGAAAGAGCCGTGGTGTGCGTTTTCGCCGGAAAACGCGTTTTCGGCCGAAAACGTGTACGTTTGCACTTCCCGGCCACAGGGAAGCTGCTAGCCGGGAATTCTCTGCCTGGTTCTACCCGCTGCCCGGAACGCTACGCAGGGCAAAAGCGATTCTCGTCCTCCGTGCTTGCTTTTTCTCAGAAAGAGCCGTGGTGTGCGTTTTCGCCGGAAAACGCGTTTTCGGCCGA
The DNA here is from genome assembly GCF_965140245.1 of Athene noctua. NCBI lineage: Eukaryota > Metazoa > Chordata > Aves > Strigiformes > Strigidae > Athene > Athene noctua. The sequence goes on from NW_027437859.1 coordinate 23,469, forward strand.
AAACGTGTACGTTTGCACTTCCCGGCCACAGGGAAGCTGCTAGCCGGGAATTCTCTGCCTGGTTCTACCCGCTGCCCGGAACGCTACGCAGGGCAAAAGCGATTCTCGTCCTCCGTGCTTGCTTTTTCTCAGAAAGAGCCGTGGTGTGCGTTTTCGCCAGAAAACGCGTTTTCGGCCGAAAACGTGTACGTTTGCACTTCCCCGCCACAGGGAAGCTGCTAGCCGGGAATTCTCTGCCTGGTTCTACCCGCTGCCCGGAACACTACGCAGGGCAAAAGCGATTCTCGTCCTCCGTGCTTGCTTTTTCTCAGAAAGAGCCGTGGTGTGCGTTTTCGCCGGTAAACGCGTTTTCGGCCGAAAACGTGTACGTTTGGACTTCCCGGCCACAGGGAAGCTGCTAGCCGGGAATTCTCTGCCTGGTTCTACCCGCTGCCCGGAACGCTACGCAGGGCAAAAGCGATTCTCGTCCTCCGTGCTTGCTTTTTCTCAGAAAGAGCCGTGGTGTGCGTTTTCACCGGAAAACGCGTTTTCGGCCGAAAACGTGTACGTTTGCACTTCCCCGCCACAGGGAAGCTGCTAGCCGGGAATTCTCTGCCTGGTTCTACCCGCTGCCCGGAACGCTACGCAGGGCAAAAGCGATTCTCTTCCTCCGTGCTTGCTTTTTCTCAGAAAGAGCCGTGGTGTGCGTTTTCGCCGGAAAACGCGTTTTCGTCCGAAAACGTGTACGTTTGCACTTCCCGGACACAGGGAAGCTGCTAGCCGGGAATTCTCTGCCTGGTTCTACCCGCTGCCCGGAACTCTACGCAGGTCAAAAGCGATTCTCGTCCTCCGTGCTTGCTTTTTCTCAGAAAGAGCCGTGGTGTGCGTTTTCGCCAGAAAACGCGTTTTCGGCCGAAAACGTGTACGTTTGCACTTCCCCGCCACAGGGAAGCTGCTAGCCGGGAATTCTCTGCCTGGTTCTACCCGCTGCCCGGAACACTACGCAGGGCAAAAGCGATTCTCGTCCTCCGTGCTTGCTTTTTCTCAGAAAGAGCCGTGGTGTGCGTTTTCGCCGGTAAACGCGTTTTCGGCCGAAAACGTGTACGTTTGGACTTCCCGGCCACAGGGAAGCTGCTAGCCGGGAATTCTCTGCCTGGTTCTACCCGCTGCCCGGAACGCTACGCAGGGCAAAAGCGATTCTCGTCCTCCGTGCTTGCTTTTTCTCAGAAAGAGCCGTGGTGTGCGTTTTCACCGGAAAACGCGTTTTCGGCCGAAAACGTGTACGTTTGCACTTCCCCGCCACAGGGAAGCTGCTAGCCGGGAATTCTCTGCCTGGTTCTACCCGCTGCCCGGAACGCTACGCAGGGCAAAAGCGATTCTCTTCCTCCGTGCTTGCTTTTTCTCAGAAAGAGCCGTGGTGTGCGTTTTCGCCGGAAAACGCGTTTTCGTCCGAAAACGTGTACGTTTGCACTTCCCGGACACAGGGAAGCTGCTAGCCGGGAATTCTCTGCCTGGTTCTACCCGCTGCCCGGAACACTACGCAGGGCAAAAGCGATTCTCGTCCTCCGTGCTTGCTTTTTCTCAGAAAGAGCCGTGGTGTGCGTTTTCGCCAGAAAACGCGTTTTCGGCCGAAAACGTGTACGTTTGCACTTCCCCGCCACAGGGAAGCTGCTAGCCGGGAATTCTCTGCCTGGTTCTACCCGCTGCCCGGAACGCTACGCAGGGCAAAAGCGATTCTCGTCCTCCGTGCTTGCTTTTTCTCAGAAAGAGCCGTGGTGTGCGTTTTCGCCAGAAAACGCGTTTTCGGCCGAAAACGTGTACGTTTGCACTTCCCCGCCACAGGGAAGCTGCTAGCCGGGAATTCTCTGCCTGGTTCTACCCGCTGCCCGGAACACTACGCAGGGCAAAAGCGATTCTCGTCCTCCGTGCTTGCTTTTTCTCAGAAAGAGCCGTGGTGTGCGTTTTCGCCGGTAAACGCGTTTTCGGCCGAAAACGTGTACGTTTGGACTTCCCGGCCACAGGGAAGCTGCTAGCCGGGAATTCTCTGCCTGGTTCTACCCGCTGCCCGGAACGCTACGCAGGGCAAAAGCGATTCTCGTCCTCCGTGCTTGCTTTTTCTCAGAAAGAGCCGTGGTGTGCGTTTTCACCGGAAAACGCGTTTTCGGCCGAAAACGTGTACGTTTGCACTTCCCCGCCACAGGGAAGCTGCTAGCCGGGAATTCTCTGCCTGGTTCTACCCGCTGCCCGGAACGCTACGCAGGGCAAAAGCGATTCTCTTCCTCCGTGCTTGCTTTTTCTCAGAAAGAGCCGTGGTGTGCGTTTTCGCCGGAAAACGCGTTTTCGTCCGAAAACGTGTACGTTTGCACTTCCCGGACACAGGGAAGCTGCTAGCCGGGAATTCTCTGCCTGGTTCTACCCGCTGCCCGGAACGCTACGCAGGTCAAAAGCGATTCTCGTCCTCCGTGCTTGCTTTTTCTCAGAAAGAGCCGTGGTGTGCGTTTTCGCCAGAAAACGCGTTTTCGGCCGAAAACGTGTACGTTTGCACTTCCCCGCCACAGGGAAGCTGCTAGCCGGGAATTCTCTGCCTGGTTCTACCCGCTGCCCGGAACACTACGCAGGGCAAAAGCGATTCTCGTCCTCCGTGCTTGCTTTTTCTCAGAAAGAGCCGTGGTGTGCGTTTTCGCCGGTAAACGCGTTTTCGGCCGAAAACGTGTACGTTTGGACTTCCCGGCCACAGGGAAGCTGCTAGCCGGGAATTCTCTGCCTGGTTCTACCCGCTGCCCGGAACGCTACGCAGGGCAAAAGCGATTCTCGTCCTCCGTGCTTGCTTTTTCTCAGAAAGAGCCGTGGTGTGCGTTTTCACCGGAAAACGCGTTTTCGGCCGAAAACGTGTACGTTTGCACTTCCCGGCCACAGGGAAGCTGCTAGCCGGGAATTCTCTGCCTGGTTCTACCCGCTGCCCGGAACGCTACGCAGGGCAAAAGCGATTCTCTTCCTCCGTGCTTGCTTTTTCTCAGAAAGAGCCGTGGTGTGCGTTTTCGCCGGAAAACGCGTTTTCGTCCGAAAACGTGTACGTTTGCACTTCCCGGACACAGGGAAGCTGCTAGCCGGGAATTCTCTGCCTGGTTCTACCCGCTGCCCGGAACACTACGCAGGGCAAAAGCGATTCTCGTCCTCCGTGCTTGCTTTTTCTCAGAAAGAGCCGTGGTGTGCGTTTTCGCCAGAAAACGCGTTTTCGGCCGAAAACGTGTACGTTTGCACTTCCCCGCCACAGGGAAGCTGCTAGCCGGGAATTCTCTGCCTGGTTCTACCCGCTGCCCGGAACGCTACGCAGGGCAAAAGCGATTCTCGTCCTCCGTGCTTGCTTTTTCTCAGAAAGAGCCGTGGTGTGCGTTTTCGCCGGAAAACGCGTATTCGGCCGAAAACGTGTACGTTTGCACTTCCCCGCCACAGGGAAGCTGCTAGCCGGGAATTCTCTGCCTGGTTCTACCCGCTGCCCGGAACGCTACGCAGGGCAAAAGCGATTCTCGTCCTCCGTGCTTGCTTTTTCTCAGAAAGAGCCGTGGTGTGCGTTTTCGCCGGAAAACGCGTTTTCGGCCGAAAACGTGTACGTTTGCACTTCCCGGCCACAGGGCAGCTGCTAGCCGGGAATTCTCTGCCTGGTTCTACCCGCTGCCCGGAACGCTACGCAGGGCAAAAGCGATTCTCGTCCTCCGTGCTTGCTTTTTCTCAGAAAGAGCCGTGGTGTGCGTTTTCGCCGGAAAACGCGTTTTCGGCCGAAAACGTGTACGTTTGCACTTCCCGGCCACAGGGAAGCTGCTAGACGGGAATTCTCTGCCTGGTTCTACCCGCTGCCCGGAACGCTACGCAGGGCAAAAGCGATTCTCGTCCTCCGTGCTTGCTTTTTCTCAGAAAGAGCCGTGGTGTGCGTTTTCGCCGGAAAACGCGTTTTCGGCCGAAAACGTGTACGTTTGCACTTCCCGGCCACAGGGAAGCTGCTAGCCGGGAATTCTCTGCCTGGTTCTACCCGCTGCCCGGAACGCTACGCAGGGCAAAAGCGATTCTCGTCCTCCGTGCTTGCTTTTTCTCAGAAAGAGCCGTGGTGTGCGTTTTCGCCGGAAAACGCGTTTTCGGCCGAAAACGTGTACGTTTGCACTTCCCGGCCACAGGGAAGCTGCTAGCCGGGAATTCTCTGCCTGGTTCTACCCGCTGCCCGGAACGCTACGCAGGGCAAAAGCGATTCTCGTCCTCCGTGCTTGCTTTTTCTCAGAAAGAGCCGTGGTGTGCGTTTTCGCCAGAAAACGCGTTTTCGGCCGAAAACGTGTACGTTTGCACTTCCCCGCCACAGGGAAGCTGCTAGCCGGGAATTCTCTGCCTGGTTCTACCCGCTGCCCGGAACACTACGCAGGGCAAAAGCGATTCTCGTCCTCCGTGCTTGCTTTTTCTCAGAAAGAGCCGTGGTGTGCGTTTTCGCCGGTAAACGCGTTTTCGGCCGAAAACGTGTACGTTTGGACTTCCCGGCCACAGGGAAGCTGCTAGCCGGGAATTCTCTGCCTGGTTCTACCCGCTGCCCGGAACGCTACGCAGGGCAAAAGCGATTCTCGTCCTCCGTGCTTGCTTTTTCTCAGAAAGAGCCGTGGTGTGCGTTTTCGCCGGAAAACGCGTTTTCGGCCGAAAACGTGTACGTTTGCACTTCCCGGCCACAGGGCAGCTGCTAGCCGGGAATTCTCTGCCTGGTTCTACCCGCTGCCCGGAACGCTACGCAGGGCAAAAGCGATTCTCGTCCTCCGTGCTTGCTTTTTCTCAGAAAGAGCCGTGGTGTGCGTTTTCGCCGGAAAACGCGTTTTCGGCCGAAAACGTGTACGTTTGCACTTCCCCGCCACAGGGAAGCTGCTAGCCGGGAATTCTCTGCCTGGTTCTACCCGCTGCCCGGAACGCTACGCAGGGCAAAAGCGATTCTCGTCCTCCGTGCTTGCTTTTTCTCAGAAAGAGCCGTGGTGTGCGTTTTCGCCAGAAAACGCGTTTTCGGCGAAAACGTGTACGTTTGCACTTCCCGGCCACAGGGAAGCTGCTAGCCGGGAATTCTCTGCCTGGTTCTACCCGCTGCCCGGAACGCTACGCAGGGCAAAAGCGATTCTCGTCCTCCGTGCTTGCTTTTTCTCAGAAAGAGCCGTGGTGTGCGTTTTCGCCAGAAAACGCGTTTTCGGCCGAAAACGTGTACGTTTGCACTTCCCCGCCACAGGGAAGCTGCTAGCCGGGAATTCTCTGCCTGGTTCTACCCGCTGCCCGGAAAGCTACGCAGGGCAAAAGCGATTCTCGTCCTCCGTGCTTGCTTTTTCTCAGAAAGAGCCGTGGTGTGCGTTTTCGCCGGAAAACGCGTTTTCGGCCGAAAACGTGTACGTTTGCACTTCCCCGCCACAGGGAAGCTGCTAGCCGGGAATTCTCTGCCTGGTTCTACCCGCTGCCCGGAACGCACGCAGGGCAAAAGCGATTCTTGTCCTCCGTGCTTGCTTTTTCTCAGAAAGAGCCGTGGTGTGCGTTTTAGCCGGAAAACGCGTTTTCGGCCGAAAACGTGTACGTTTGCACTTCCCGGCCACAGGGAAGCTGCTAGCCGGGAATTCTCTGCCTGGTTCTACCCGCTGCCCGGAACGCTACGCAGGGCAAAAGCGATTCTCGTCCTCCGTGCTTGCTCTTTCTCAGAAAGAGCCGTGGTGTGCGTTTTCGCCGGAAAACGCGTTTTCGGCGAAAACGTGTACGTTTGCACTTCCCGGCCACAGGGAAGCTGCTAGCCGGGAATTCTCTGCCTGGTTCTACCCGCTGCCCGGAACACTACGCAGGGCAAAAGCGATTCTCGTCCTCCGTGCTTGCTTTTTCTCAGAAAGAGCCGTGGTGTGCGTTTTCGCCAGAAAACGCGTTTTCGGCCGAAAACGTGTACGTTTGCACTTCCCGGCCACAGGGAAGCTGCTAGCCGGGAATTCTCTGCCTGGTTCTACCCGCTGCCCGGAACGCTACGCAGGGCAAAAGCGATTCTCGTCCTCCGTGCTTGCTTTTTCTCAGAAAGAGCCGTGGTGTGCGTTTTCGCCGGAAAACGCGTTTTCGGCCGAAAACGTGTACGTTTGCACTTCCCCGCCACAGGGAAGCTGCTAGCCGGGAATTCTCTGCCTGGTTCTACCCGCTGCCCGGAACGCTACGCAGGGCAAAAGCGATTCTCGTCCTCCGTGCTTGCTTTTTCTCAGAAAGAGCCGTGGTGTGCGTTTTCGCCGGAAAACGCGTTTTCGGCCGAAAACGTGTACGTTTGCACTTCCCCGCCACAGGGAAGCTGCTAGCCGGGAATTCTCTGCCTGGTTCTACCCGCTGCCCGGAACGCTACGCAGGGCAAAAGCGATTCTCGTCCTCCGTGCTTGCTTTTTCTCAGAAAGAGCCGTGGTGTGCGTTTTCGCCGGAAAACGCGTTTTCGGCCGAAAACGTGTACGTTTGCACTTCCCGGCCACAGGGAAGCTGCTAGCCGGGAATTCTCTGCCTGGTTCTACCCGCTGCCCGGAACGCTACGCAGGGCAAAAGCGATTCTCGTCCTCCGTGCTTGCTTTTTCTCAGAAAGAGCCGTGGTGTGCCTTTTCGCCGGAAAACGCGTTTTCGGCCGAAAACGTGTACGTTTGCACTTCCCGGCCACAGGGAAGCTGCTAGCCGGGAATTCTCTGCCTGGTTCTACCCGCTGCCCGGAACGCTACGCAGGGCAAAAGCGATTCTCGTCCTCCGTGCTTGCTTTTTCTCAGAAAGAGCCGTGGTGTGCGTTTTCGCCGGAAAACGCGTTTTCGGCGAAAACGTGTACGTTTGCACTTCCCGGCCACAGCGAAGATGCTAGCCGGGAATTCTCTGCCTGGTTCTACCCGCTGCCCGGAACACTACGCAGGGCAAAAGCGATTCTCGTCCTCCGTGCTTGCTTTTTCTCAGAAAGAGCCGTGGTGTGCGTTTTCGCCAGAAAACGCGTTTTCGGCCGAAAACGTGTACGTTTGCACTTCCCGGCCACAGGGAAGCTTCTAGCCGGGAATTCTCTGCCTGGTTCTACCCGCTGCCCGGAACGCTACGCAGGGCAAAAGCGATTCTCGTCCTCCGTGCTTGCTTTTTCTCAGAAAGAGCCGTGGTGTGCGTTTTCACCGGAAAACGCGTATTCGGCCGAAAACGTGTACGTTTGCACTTCCCCGCCACAGGGAAGCTGCTAGCCGGGAATTCTCTGCCTGGTTCTTACCCGCTGCCCGGAACGCTACGCAGGGCAAAAGCGATTCTCGTCCTCCGTGCTTGCTTTTTCTCAGAAAGAGCCGTGGTGTGCGTTTTCGCCGGAAAACGCGTTTTCGGCCGAAAACGTGTACGTTTGCACTTCCCGGCCACAGGGAAGCTGCTAGCCGGGAATTCTCTGCCTGGTTCTACCCGCTGCCCGGAACGCTACGCAGGGCAAAAGCGATTCTCGTCCTCCGTGCTTGCTTTTTCTCAGAAAGAGCCGTGGTGTGCGTTTTCGCCGGAAAACGCGTTTTCGGCCGAAAACGTGTACGTTTGCACTTCCCGGCCACAGGGAAGCTGCTAGCCGGGAATTCTCTGCCTGGTTCTACCCGCTGCCCGGAACACTACGCAGGGCAAAAGCGATTCTCGTCCTCCGTGCTTGCTTTTTCTCAGAAAGAGCCGTGGTGTGCGTTTTCGCCAGAAAACGCGTTTTCGGCCGAAAACGTGTACGTTTGCACTTCCCCGCCACAGGGAAGCTGCTAGCCGGGAATTCTCTGCCTGGTTCTACCCGCTGCCAGGAACGCTACGCAGGGCAAAAGCGATTCTCGTCCTCCGTGCTTGCTTTTTCTCAGAAAGAGCCGTGGTGTGCGTTTTCGCCGGAAAACGCGTTTTCGGCCGAAAACGTGTACGTTTGCACTTCCCCGCCACAGGGAAGCTGCTAGCCGGGAATTCTCTGCCTGGTTCTACCCGCTGCCCGGAACGCTACGCAGGGTAAAAGCGATTCTCGTCCTCCGTGCTTGCTTTTTCTCAGAAAGAGCCGTGGTGTGCGTTTTCGCCGGAAAACGCGTTTTCGGCCGAAAACGTGTACGTTTGCACTTCCCGGCCACAGGGCAGCTGCTAGCCGGGAATTCTCTTCCTGGTTCTACCCGCTGCCCGGAACGCTACGCAGGGCAAAAGCGATTCTCGTCCTCCCTGCTTGCTTTTTCTCAGAAAGAGCCGTGGTGTGCGTTTTCGCCGGAAAACGCGTTTTCGGCCGAAAACGTGTACGTTTGCACTTCCCCGCCACAGGGAAGCTGCTAGCCGGGAATTCTCTGCCTGGTTCTACCCGCTGCCCGGAACGCTACGCAGGGCAAAAGCGATTCTCGTCCTCCGTGCTTGCTTTTTCTCAGAAAGAGCCGTGGTGTGCGTTTTCGCCAGAAAACGCGTTTTCGGCCGAAAACGTGTACGTTTGCACTTCCTGGCCACAGGGAAGCTGCTAGCCGGGAATTCTCTGCCTGGTTCTACCCGCTGCCCGGAACACTACGCAGGGCAAAAGCGATTCTCGTCCTCCGTGCTTGCTTTTTCTCAGAAAGAGCCGTGGTGTGCGTTTTTGCCAGAAAACGCGTTTTCGGCCGAAAACGTGTACGTTTGCACTTCCCCGCCACAGGGAAGCTGCTAGCCGGGAATTCTCTGCCTGGTTCTACCCGCTGCCCGGAACACTACGCAGGGCAAAAGCGATTCTCGTCCTCCGTGCTTGCTTTTTCTCAGAAAGAGCCGTGGTGTGCGTTTTCGCCGGTAAACGCGTTTTCGGCCGAAAACGTGTACGTTTGCACTTCCCGGCCACAGGGAAGCTGCTAGCCGGGAATTCTCTGCCTGGTTCTACCCGCTGCCCGGAACGCTACGCAGGGCAAAAGCGATTCTCGTCCTCCGTGCTTGCTTTTTCTCAGAAAGAGCCGTGGTGTGCCTTTTCGCCGGAAAACGCGTTTTCGGCCGAAAACGTGTACGTTTGCACTTCCCGGCCACAGGGCAGCTGCTAGCCGGGAATTCTCTGCCTGGTTCTACCCGCTGCCCGGAACGCTACGCAGGGCAAAAGCGATTCTCGTCCTCCGTGCTTGCTTTTTCTCAGAAAGAGCCGTGGTGTGCGTTTTCGCCGGAAAACGCGTTTTCGGCCGAAAACGTGTACGTTTGCACTTCCCGGCCACAGGGAAGCTGCTAGCCGGGAATTCTCTGCCTGGTTCTACCCGCTGCCCGGAACGCTACGCAGGGCAAAAGCGATTCTCGTCCTCCGTGCTTGCTTTTTCTCAGAAAGAGCCGTGGTGTGCGTTTTTGCCGGAAAACGCGTTTTCGGCCGAAAACGTGTACGTTTGCACTTCCCGGCCACAGGGAAGCTGCTAGCCGGGAATTCTCTGCCTGGTTCTACCCGCTGCCCGGAACGCTACGCAGGGCAAAAGCGATTCTCGTCCTCTGTGCTTGCTTTTTCTCAGAAAGAGCCGTGGTGTGCGTTTTCGCCGGAAAACGCGTTTTCGGCCGAAAACGTGTACGTTTGCACTTCCCGGCCACAGGGAAGCTGCTAGCCGGGAATTCTCTGCCTGGTTCTACCCGCTGCCCGGAACGCTACGCAGGGCAAAAGCGGTTCTCGTCCTCCGTGCTTGCTCTTTCTCAGAAAGAGCCGTGGTGTGCGTTTTCGCCGGAAAACGCGTTTTCGGCGAAAACGTGTACGTTTGCACTTCCCGGCCACAGGGAAGCTGCTAGCCGGGAATTCTCTGCCTGGTTCTACCCGCTGCCCGGAACACTACGCAGGGCAAAAGCGATTCTCGTCCTCCGTGCTTGCTTTTTCTCAGAAAGAGCCGTGGTGTGCTTTTTCGCCAGAAAACGCGTTTTCGGCCGAAAACGTGTACGTTTGCACTTCCCGGCCACAGGGAAGCTGCTAGCCGGGAATTCTCTGCCTGGTTCTACCCGCTGCCCGGAACGCTACGCAGGGGAAAAGCGATTCTCGTCCTCCGTGCTTGCTTTTTCTCAGAAAGAGCCGTGGTGTGCGTTTTCGCCGGAAAACGCGTTTTCGGCCGAAAACGTGTACGTTTGCACTTCCCCGCCACAGGGAAGCTGCTAGCCGGGAATTCTCTGCCTGGTTCTACCCGCTGCCCGGAACGCTACGCAGGGCAAAAGCGATTCTCGTCCTCCGTGCTTGCTTTTTCTCAGAAAGAGCCGTGGTGTGCGTTTTCGCCGGAAAACGCGTTTTCGGCGAAAACGTGTACGTTTGCACTTCCCGGCCACAGGGAAGCAGCTAGCCGGGAATTCTCTGCCTGGTTCTACCCGCTGCCCGGAACGCTACGCAGGGCAAAAGCGATTCTCGTCCTCCGTGCTTGCTTTTTCTCAGAAAGAGCCGTGGTGTGCGTTTTCGCCAGAAAACGCGTTTTCGGCCGAAAACGTGTACGTTTGCACTTCCCCGCCACAGGGAAGCTGCTAGCCGGGAATTCTCTGCCTGGTTCTACCCGCTGCCCGGAACGCTACGCAGGGCAAAAGCGATTCTCGTCCTCCGTGCTTGCTTTTTCTCAGAAAGAGCCGTGGTGTGCGTTTTCGCCGGAAAACGCGTTTTCGGCCGAAAACGTGTACGTTTGCACTTCCCGGCCACAGGGAAGCTGCTAGCCGGGAATTCTCTGCCTGGTTCTACCCGCTGCCCGGAACGCTACGCAGGGCAAAAGCGATTCTCGTCCTCCGTGCTTGCTTTTTCTCAGAAAGAGCCGTGGTGTGAGTTTTCGCCGGAAAACGCGTTTTCGGCCGAAAACCTGTACGTTTGCACTTCCCGGCCACAGGGAAGCTGCTAGCCGGGAATTCTCTGCCTGGTTCTACCCGCTGCCCGGAACGCTACGCAGGGCAAAAGCGATTCTCGTCCTCCGTGCTTGCTTTTTCTCAGAAAGAGCCGTGGTGTGCGTTTCCGCCAGAAAACGCGTTTTCTGCCGAAAACGTGTACGTTTGCACTTCCCGGCCACAGGGAAGCTGCTAGCCGGGAATTCTCTGCCTGGTTCTACCCGCTGCCCGGAACGGTACGCAGGGCAAAAGCGATTCTCGTCCTCCGTGCTTGCTTTTTCTCAGAAAGAGCCGTGGTGTGCGTTTTCGCCGGAAAACGCGTTTTCGGCCGAAAACGTGTACGTTTGCACTTCCCGGCCACAGGGCAGCTGCTAGCCGGGAATTCTCTGCCTGGTTCTACCCGCTGCCCGGAACGCTACGCAGGGCAAAAGCGATTCTCGTCCTCCGTGCTTGCTTTTTCTCAGAAAGAGCCGTGGTGTGCGTTTTCGCCGGAAAACGCGTTTTAGGCGAAAACGTATACGTTTGCACTTCCCGGCCACAGGGAAGCTGCTAGCCGGGAATTCTCTGCCTGGTTCTACCCGCTGCACGGAACACTACGCAGGGCAAAAGCGATTCTCGTCCTCCGTGCTTGCTTTTTCTCAGAAAGAGCCGTGGTGTGCGTTTTCGCCAGAAAACGCGTTTTCGGCCGAAAACGTGTACGTTTGCACTTCCACGCCACAGGGAAGCTGCTAGCCGGGAATTCTCTGCCTGGTTCTACCCGCTGCCCGGAACGCTACGCAGGGCAAAAGCGATTCTCGTCCTCCGTGCTTGCTTTTTCTCAGAAAGAGCCGTGGTGTGCGTTTTCGCCGGAAAACGTGTTTTCGGCCGAAAACGTGTACGTTTGCACTTCCCGGCCACAGGGAAGCTGCTAGCCGGGAATTCTCTGCCTGGTTCTACCCGCTGCCCGGAACGCTACGCAGGGCAAAAGCGATTCTCGTCCTCCGTGCTTGCTTTTTCTCAGAAAGAGCCGTGGTGTGCGTTTTCGGCCGAAAACGTGTACGTTTGCACTTCCCGGCCACAGGGAAGCTGCTAGCCGGGAATTCTCTGCCTGGTTCTACCCGCTGCCCGGAACGCTACGCAGGGCAAAAGCGATTCTCGTCCTCCGTGCTTGCTTTTTCTCAGAAAGAGCCGTGGTGTGCGTTTTCGCCGGTAAACGCGTTTTCGGCCGAAAACGTGTACGTTTGCACTTCCCGGCCACAGGGAAGCTGCTAGCCGGGAATTCTCTGCCTGGTTCTACCCGCTGCCCGGAACGCTACGCAGGGCAAAAGCGATTCTCGTCCTCCGTGCTTGCTTTTTCTCAGAAAGAGCCGTGGTGTGCGTTTTCGCCAGAAAACGCGTTTTCGGCCGAAAACGTGTACGTTTGCACTTCCCGGCCACAGGGAACCTGCTAGCCGGGAATTCTCTGCCTGGTTCTACCCGCTGCCCGGAACACTACGCAGGGCAAAAGCGATTCTCGTCCTCCGTGCTTGCTTTTTCTCAGAAAGAGCCGTGGTGTGCGTTTTCGCCAGAAAACGCGTTTTCGGCCGAAAACGTGTACGTTTGCACTTCCCCGCCACAGGGAAGCTGCTAGCCGGGAATTCTCTGCCTGGTTCTACCCGCTGCCCGGAACGCTACGCAGGGTAAAAGCGATTCTCGTCCTCCGTGCTTGCTTTTTCTCAGAAAGAGCCGTGGTGTGCGTTTTCGCCGGTAAACGCGTTTTCGGCCGAAAACGTGTACGTTTGCACTTCCCCGCCACAGGGAAGCTGCTAGCCGGGAATTCTCTGCCTGGTTCTACCCGCTGCCCGGAACGCTACGCAGGGCAAAAGCGATTCTCGTCCTCCGTGCTTGCTTTTTCTCAGAAAGAGCCGTGGTGTGCGTTTTCGCCGGAAAACGCGTTTTCGGCCGAAAACGTGTACGTTTGCACTTCCCCGCCACAGGGAAGCTGCTAGCCGGGAATTCTCTGCCTGGTTCTACCCGCTGCCCGGAACGCTACGCAGGGCAAAAGCGATTCTCGTCCTCCGTGCTTGCTTTATCTCAGAAAGAGCCGTGGTGTGCGTTTTCGCCGGAAAACGCGTTTTCGGCGAAAATGTGTACGTTTGCACTTCCCGGCCACAGGGAAGCTGCTAGCCGGGAATTCTCTGCCTGGTTCTACCCGCTGCCCGGAACACTACGCAGGGCAAAAGCGATTCTCGTCCTCCGTGCTTGCTTTTTCTCAGAAAGAGCCGTGGTGTGCGTTTTCGCCGGAAAACGCGTTTTCGGCCGAAAACGTGTACGTTTGCACTTCCCGGCCACAGGGCAGCTGCTAGCCGGGAATTCTCTGCCTGGTTCTACCCGCTGCCCGGAACGCTACGCAGGGCAAAAGCGATTCTCGTCCTCCGTGCTTGCTTTTTCTCAGAAAGAGCCGTGGTGTGCGTTTTCGCCAGAAAACGCGTTTTCGGCCGAAAACGTGTACGTTTGCACTTCCCGGCCACAGGGAAGCTGCTAGCCGGGAATTCTCTGCCTGGTTCTACCCGCTGCCAGGAACGCTACGCAGGTCAAAAGCGATTCTCGTCCTCCGTGCTTGCTTTTTCTCAGAAAGAGCCGTGGTGTGCGTTTTCGCCGGAAAACGCGTTTTGGGCCGAAAACGTGTACGTTTGCACTTCCCGGCCACAGGGAAGCTGCTAGCCGGCAATTCGCTGCCTATTTCTACCCGCTGCTCAGAACTCTACGCAGGGCAAAAGCGATTCTCGTCCTCCGTGCTTGCTTTTTCTCAGAAAGAGCCGTGGTGTGCGTTTTCGCCGGAAAACGCGTTTACGGCCGAAAACGTGTACGTTTGCACTTCCCGGCCACAGGGAAGCTGCTAGACGGGAATTCTCTGCCTGGTTCTACCCGCTGCCCGGAACGCTACGCAGGGCAAAAGCGATTCTCGTCCTCCGTGCTTGCTTTTTCTCAGAAAGAGCCGTGGTGTGCGTTTTCGCCAGAAAACGCGTTTTCGGCCGAAAACGTGTACATTTGCACTTCCCGGCCACAGGGAAGCTGCTAGCCGGGAATTCTCTGCCTGGTTCTACCCGCTGCCCGGAACGCTACGCAGGGCAAAAGCGATTCTCGTCCTCCGTGCTTGCTTTTTCTCAGAAAGAGCCGTGGTGTGCGTTTTCGCCGGAAAACGCGTTTTCGGCCGAAAACGTGTACGTTTGCACTTCCCGGCCACAGGGAAGCTGCTAGCCGGGAATTCTCTGCCTGGTTCTACCCGCTGCCCGGAACGCTACGCAGGGCAAAAGCGATTCTCGTCCTCCGTGCTTGCTTTTTCTCAGAAAGAGCCGTGGTGTGCATTTTCGCCGGTAAACGCGTTTTCGGCCGAAAACGTGTACGTTTGCACTTCCCGGCCACAGGGAAGCTGCTAGCCGGGAATTCTCTGCCTGGTTCTACCCGCTGCCCGGAACGCTACGCAGGGCAAAAGCGATTCTCGTCCTCCGTGCTTGCTTTTTCTCAGAAAGAGCCGTGGTGTGCGTTTTCGCCGGAAAACGCGTTTTCGGCCGAAAACGTGTACGTTTGCACTTCCCCGCCACAGGGAAGCTGCTAGCCGGGAATTCTCTGCCTGGTTCTACCCGCTGCCCGGAACGCTACGCAGGGCAAAAGCGATTCTCGTCCTCCGTGCTTGCTTTTTCTCAGAAAGAGCCGTGGTGTGCGTTTTCGCCGGAAAACGCGTTTTCGGCCGAAAACGTGTACGTTTGCACTTCCCGGCCACAGGGAAGCTGCTAGCCGGGAATTCTCTGCCTGGTTCTACCCGCTGCCCGGAACGCTACGCAGGGCAAAAGCGATTCTCGTCCTCCGTGCTTGCTTTTTCTCAGAAAGAGCCGTGGTGTGCGTTTTCGCGGGAAAACGCGTTTTCGGCCGAAAACGTGTACGTTTGCACTTCCCGGCCACAGGGAAGCTGCTAGCCGGGAATTCTCTGCCTGGTTCTACCCGCTGCCCGGAACGCTACGCAGGGCAAAAGCGATTCTCGTCCTCTGTGCTTGCTTTTTCTCAGAAAGAGCCGTGGTGTGCGTTTTCGCCGGAAAACGCGTTTTCGGCCGAAAACGTGTACGTTTGCACTTCCCCGCCACAGGGAAGCTGCTAGCCGGCAATTCGCTGCCTATTTCTACCCGCTGCTCAGAACGCTACGCAGGGCAAAAGCGATTCTCGTCCTCCGTGCTTGCTTTTTCTCAGAAAGAGCCGTGGTGTGCGTTTTCGCCGGAAAACGCGTTTTCGGCCGAAAACGTGTACGTTTGCACTTCCCGGCCACAGGGAAGCTGCTAGCCGGGAATTCTCTGCCTGGTTCTACCCGCTGCTCAGAACACTACGCAGGGCAAAAGCGATTCTCGTCCTCCGTGCTTGCTTTTTCTCAGAAAGAGCCGTGGTGTGTGTTTTCGCCGGAAAACGCGTTTTCGGCCGAAAACGTGTACGTTTGCACTTCCCCGCCACAGGGAAGCTGCTAGCCGGGAATTCTCTGCCTGGTTCTACCCACTGCTCAGAACACTACGCAGGGCAAAAGCGATTCTCGTCCTCCGTGCTTGCTTTTTCTCAGAAAGAGCCGTGGTGTGCGTTTTCTCCGGAAAACACGTTTTCGGCCGAAAACGTGTACGTTTGCACTTCCCGGCCACAGGGCAGCTGCTAGCCGGGAATTCTCTGCCTGGTTCTACCCGCTGCTCAGAACGCTACGCAGGGCAAAAGCGATTCTCGTCCTCCGTGCTTGCTTTTTCTCAGAAAGAGCCGTGGTGTGCGTTTTCGCCGGTAAACGCGTTTTCGGCCGAAAACGTGTACGTTTGCACTTCCCGGCCACAGGGAAGCTGCTAGCCGGGAATTCTCTGCCTGGTTCTACCCGCTGCCCGGAACGCTACGCAGGGCAAAAGCGATTCTCGTCCTCCGTGCTTGCTTTTTCTCAGAAAGAGCCGTGGTGTGCGTTTTCGCCGGAAAACGCGTTTTCGGCCGAAAACGTGTACGTTTGCACTTCCCGGCCACAGGGAAGCTGCTAGCCGGGAATTCTCTGCCTGGTTCTACCCGCTGCCAGGAACGCTACGCAGGGCAAAAGCGATTCTCGTCCTCCGTGCTTGCTTTTTCTCAGAAAGAGCCGTGGTGTGCGTTTTCGCCGGAAAACGCGTTTTCGGCTGAAAACGTGTACGTTTGCACTTCCCGGCCACAGGGAAGCTGCTAGCCGGGAATTCTCTGCCTGGTTCTACCCGCTGCCCGGAACACTACGCAGGGCAAAAGTGATTCTCGTCCTCCGTTCTTGCTTTTTCTCAGAAAGAGCCGTGGTGTGCGTTTTCGCCGGAAAACGCGTTTTCGGCCGAAAACGTGTACGTTTGCACTTCCCCGCCACAGGGAAGCTGCTAGCCGGGAATTCTCTGCCTGGTTCTACCCACTGCCCGGAACGCTACGCAGGGCAAAAGCGATTCTCGTCCTCCGTGCTTGCTTTTTCTCAGAAAGAGCCGTTGTGTGCGATTTCGCCGGTAAACGCGTTTTCGGCCGAAAACGTGTACGTTTGCACTTCCCGGCCACAGGGAAGCTGCTAGCCGGGAATTCTCTGCCTGGTTCTACCCGCTGCCCGGAACGCTACGCAGGGCAAAAGCGATTCTCGTCCTCCGTGCTTGCTTTTTCTCAGAAAGAGCCGTGGTGTGCGTTTTCGCCGGAAAACGCGTTTTCGGCCGAAAACGTGTACGTTTGCACTTCCCCGCCACAGGGAAGCTGCTAGACGGGAATTCTCTGCCTGGTTCTACCCGCTGCCAGGAACGCTACGCAGGGCAAAAGCGATTCTCGTCCTCCGTGCTTGCTTTTTCTCAGAAAGAGCCGTGGTGTGCGTTTTCGCCGGAAAACGCGTTTTCGGCCGAAAACGTGTACGTTTGCACTTCCCGGCCACAGGGAAGCTGCTAGCCGGGAATTCTCTGCCTGGTTCTACCCGCTGCCCGGAACGCTACGCAGGGCAAAAGCGATTCTCGTCCTCCGTGCTTGCTTTTTCTCAGAAAGAGCCGTGGTGTGCGTTTTCGCCGGTAAACGCGTTTTCGTCCGAAAACGTGTACGTTTGCACTTCCCGGCCACAGGGAAGCTGCTAGCCGGGAATTCTCTGCCTGGTTCTACCCGCTGCCCGGAACGCTACGCAGGGCAAAAGCGATTCTCGTCCTCCGTGCTTGCTTTTTCTCAGAAAGAGCCGTGTTGTGCGTTTTCGCCGGAAAACGCGTTTTCGGCCAAAACCTGTACGTTTGCACTTCCCGGCCACAGGGAAGCTGCTAGCCGGGAATTCTCTGCCTGGTTCTACCCGCTGCCCGGAACACTACGCAGGGCAAAAGCGATTCTCGTCCTCCGTGCTTGCTTTTTCTCAGAAAGAGCCGTGGTGTGCGTTTTCGCCAGAAAACGCGTTTTCGGCCGAAAACGTGTACGTTTGCACTTCCCGGCCACAGGGAAGCTGCTAGCCGGGAATTCTCTGCCTGGTTCTACCCGCTGCCCGGAACGCTACGCAGGGCAAAAGCGATTCTCGTCCTCCGTGCTTGCTTTTTCTCAGAAAGAGCCGTGGTGTGCGTTTTCACCGGAAAACGCGTTTTCGGCCGAAAACGTGTACGTTTGCACTTCCCCGCCACAGGGAAGCTGCTAGCCGGGAATTCTCTGCCTGGTTCTACCCGCTGCCCGGAACGCTACGCAGGGCAAAAGCGATTCTCTTCCTCCGTGCTTGCTTTTTCTCAGAAAGAGCCGTGGTGTGCGTTTTCGCCGGAAAACGCGTTTTCGGCCGAAAACGTGTACGTTTGCACTTCCCGGACACAGGGAAGCTGCTAGCCGGGAATTCTCTGCCTGGTTCTACCCGCTGCCCGGAACGCTACGCAGGGCAAAAGCGATTCTCGTCCTCCGTGCTTGCTTTTTCTCAGAAAGAGCCGTGGTGTGCGTTTTCGCCGGAAAACGCGTTTTCGGCCGAAAACGTGTACGTTTGCACTTCCCCGCCACAGGGAAGCTGCTAGCCGGGAATTCTCTGCCTGGTTCTACCCGCTGCCCGGAACACTACGCAGGGCAAAAGCGATTCTCGTCCTCCGTGCTTGCTTTTTCTCAGAAAGAGCCGTGTTGTGCGTTTTCGCCAGAAAACGCGTTTTCGGCCGAAAACGTGTACGTTTGCACTTCCCCGCCACAGGGAAGCTGCTAGCCGGGAATTCTCTGCCTGGTTCTACCCGCTGCCCGGAACGCTACGCAGGGCAAAAGCGATTCTCGTCCTCCGTGCTTGCTTTTTCTCAGAAAGAGCCGTGGTGTGCGTTTTCGCCGGAAAACGCGTTTTCGGCCGAAAACGTGTACGTTTGCACTTCCCCGCCACAGGGAAGCTGCTAGCCGGGAATTCTCTGCCTGGTTCTACCCGCTGCCCGGAACGCTACGCAGGGCAAAAGCGATTCTCGTCCTCCGTGCTTGCTTTTTCTCAGAAAGAGCCGTGGTGTGCGTTTTCGCCGGAAAACGCGTTTTCGGCCGAAAACGTGTACGTTTGCACTTCCCGGCCACAGGGCAGCTGCTAGCCGGGAATTCTCTGCCTGGTTCTACCCGCTGCCCGGAACGCTACGCAGGGCAAAAGCGATTCTCGTCCTCCGTGCTTGCTTTTTCTCAGAAAGAGCCGTGGTGTGCGTTTTCGCCGGAAAACGCGTTTTCGGCCGAAAACGTGTACGTTTGCACTTCCCGGCCACAGGGAAGCTGCTAGACGGGAATTCTCTGCCTGGTTCTACCCGCTGCCCGGAACGCTACGCAGGGCAAAAGCGATTCTCGTCCTCCGTGCTTGCTTTTTCTCAGAAAGAGCCGTGGTGTGCGTTTTCGCCGGAAAACGCGTTTTCGGCCGAAAACGTGTACGTTTGCACTTCCCCGCCACAGGGAAGCTGCTAGCCGGGAATTCTCTGCCTGGTTCTACCCGCTGCCCGGAACACTACGCAGGGCAAAAGCGATTCTCGTCCTCCGTGCTTGCTTTTTCTCAGAAAGAGCCGTGGTGTGCGTTTTCGCCAGAAAACGCGTTTTCGGCCGAAAACGTGTACGTTTGCACTTCCCCGCCACAGGGAAGCTGCTAGCCGGGAATTCTCTGCCTGGTTCTACCCGCTGCCCGGAACACTACGCAGGGCAAAAGCGATTCTCGTCCTCCGTGCTTGCTTTTTCTCAGAAAGAGCCGTGGTGTGCGTTTTCGCCGGTAAACGCGTTTTCGGCCGAAAACGTGTACGTTTGGACTTCCCGGCCACAGGGAAGCTGCTAGCCGGGAATTCTCTGCCTGGTTCTACCCGCTGCCCGGAACGCTACGCAGGGCAAAAGCGATTCTCGTCCTCCGTGCTTGCTTTTTCTCAGAAAGAGCCGTGGTGTGCGTTTTCGCCGGAAAACGCGTTTTCGGCCGAAAACGTGTACGTTTGCACTTCCCGGCCACAGGGCAGCTGCTAGCCGGGAATTCTCTGCCTGGTTCTACCCGCTGCCCGGAACGCTACGCAGGGCAAAAGCGATTCTCGTCCTCCGTGCTTGCTTTTTCTCAGAAAGAGCCGTGGTGTGCGTTTTCGCCGGAAAACGCGTTTTCGGCCGAAAACGTGTACGTTTGCACTTCCCCGCCACAGGGAAGCTGCTAGCCGGGAATTCTCTGCCTGGTTCTACCCGCTGCCCGGAACGCTACGCAGGGCAAAAGCGATTCTCGTCCTCCGTGCTTGCTTTTTCTCAGAAAGAGCCGTGGTGTGCGTTTTCGCCAGAAAACGCGTTTTCGGCGAAAACGTGTACGTTTGCACTTCCCGGCCACAGGGAAGCTGCTAGCCGGGAATTCTCTGCCTGGTTCTACCCGCTGCCCGGAACGCTACGCAGGGCAAAAGCGATTCTCGTCCTCCGTGCTTGCTTTTTCTCAGAAAGAGCCGTGGTGTGCGTTTTCGCCAGAAAACGCGTTTTCGGCCGAAAACGTGTACGTTTGCACTTCCCCGCCACAGGGAAGCTGCTAGCCGGGAATTCTCTGCCTGGTTCTACCCGCTGCCCGGAACGCTACGCAGGGCAAAAGCGATTCTCGTCCTCCGTGCTTGCTTTTTCTCAGAAAGAGCCGTGGTGTGCGTTTTCGCCGGAAAACGCGTTTTCGGCCGAAAACGTGTACGTTTGCACTTCCCGGCCACAGGGAAGCTGCTAGCCGGGAATTCTCTGCCTGGTTCTACCCGCTGCCCGGAAAGCTACGCAGGGCAAAAGCGATTCTCGTCCTCCGTGCTTGCTTTTTCTCAGAAAGAGCCGTGGTGTGCGTTTTCGCCGGAAAACGCGTTTTCGGCCGAAAACGTGTACGTTTGCACTTCCCCGCCACAGGGAAGCTGCTAGCCGGGAATTCTCTGCCTGGTTCTACCCGCTGCCCGGAACGCACGCAGGGCAAAAGCGATTCTTGTCCTCCGTGCTTGCTTTTTCTCAGAAAGAGCCGTGGTGTGCGTTTTCGCCGGAAAACGCGTTTTCGGCCGAAAACGTGTACGTTTGCACTTCCCGGCCACAGGGAAGCTGCTAGCCGGGAATTCTCTGCCTGGTTCTACCCGCTGCCCGGAACGCTACGCAGGGCAAAAGCGATTCTCGTCCTCCGTGCTTGCTCTTTCTCAGAAAGAGCCGTGGTGTGCGTTTTCGCCGGAAAACGCGTTTTCGGCGAAAACGTGTACGTTTGCACTTCCCGGCCACAGGGAAGCTGCTAGCCGGGAATTCTCTGCCTGGTTCTACCCGCTGCCCGGAACACTACGCAGGGCAAAAGCGATTCTCGTCCTCCGTGCTTGCTTTTTCTCAGAAAGAGCCGTGGTGTGCGTTTTCGCCAGAAAACGCGTTTTCGGCCGAAAACGTGTACGTTTGCACTTCCCGGCCACAGGGAAGCTGCTAGCCGGGAATTCTCTGCCTGGTTCTACCCGCTGCCCGGAACGCTACGCAGGGCAAAAGCGATTCTCGTCCTCCGTGCTTGCTTTTTCTCAGAAAGAGCCGTGGTGTGCGTTTTCGCCGGAAAACGCGTTTTCGGCCGAAAACGTGTACGTTTGCACTTCCCGGCCACAGGGAAGCTGCTAGCCGGGAATTCTCTGCCTGGTTCTACCCGCTGCCCGGAACGCTACGCAGGGCAAAAGCGATTCTCGTCCTCCGTGCTTGCTTTTTCTCAGAAAGAGCCGTGGTGTGCGTTTTCGCCGGAAAACGCGTTTTCGGCCGAAAACGTGTACGTTTGCACTTCCCGGCCACAGGGAAGCTGCTAGCCGGGAATTCTCTGCCTGGTTCTACCCGCTGCCCGGAACGCTACGCAGGGCAAAAGCGATTCTCGTCCTCCGTGCTTGCTTTTTCTCAGAAAGAGCCGTGGTGTGCGTTTTCGCCGGAAAACGCGTTTTCGGCCGAAAACGTGTACGTTTGCACTTCCCGGCCACAGGGAAGCTGCTAGACGGGAATTCTCTGCCTGGTTCTACCCGCTGCCCGGAACGCTACGCAGGGCAAAAGCGATTCTCGTCCTCCGTGCTTGCTTTTTCTCAGAAAGAGCCGTGGTGTGCGTTTTCGCCGGAAAACGCGTTTTCGGCCGAAAACGTGTACGTTTGCACTTCCCGGCCACAGGGAAGCTGCTAGCCGGGAATTCTCTGCCTGGTTCTACCCGCTGCCCGGAACGCTACGCAGGGCAAAAGCGATTCTCGTCCTCCGTGCTTGCTTTTTCTCAGAAAGAGCCGTGGTGTGCCTTTTCGCCGGAAAACGCGTTTTCGGCCGAAAACGTGTACGTTTGCACTTCCCGGCCACAGGGAAGCTGCTAGCCGGGAATTCTCTGCCTGGTTCTACCCGCTGCCCGGAACGCTACGCAGGGCAAAAGCGATTCTCGTCCTCCGTGCTTGCTTTTTCTCAGAAAGAGCCGTGTTGTGCGTTTTCGCCAGAAAACGCGTTTTCGGCGAAAACGTGTACGTTTGCACTTCCCGGCCACAGCGAAGCTGCTAGCCGGGAATTCTCTGCCTGGTTCTACCCGCTGCCCGGAACGCTACGCAGGGCAAAAGCGATTCTCGTCCTCCGTGCTTGCTTTTTCTCAGAAAGAGCCGTGGTGTGCGTTTTCGCCGGAAAACGCGTTTTCGGCCGAAAACGTGTACGTTTGCACTTCCCCGCCACAGGGAAGCTGCTAGCCGGGAATTCTCTGCCTGGTTCTACCCGCTGCCCGGAACACTACGCAGGGCAAAAGCGATTCTCGTCCTCCGTGCTTGCTTTTTCTCAGAAAGAGCCGTGGTGTGCGTTTTCGCCAGAAAACGCGTTTTCGGCCGAAAACGTGTACGTTTGCACTTCCCCGCCACAGGGAAGCTGCTAGCCGGGAATTCTCTGCCTGGTTCTACCCGCTGCCAGGAACGCTACGCAGGGCAAAAGCGATTCTCGTCCTCCGTGCTTGCTTTTTCTCAGAAAGAGCCGTGGTGTGCGTTTTCGCCGGAAAACGCGTTTTCGGCCGAAAACGTGTACGTTTGCACTTCGCCGCCACAGGGAAGCTGCTAGCCGGGAATTCTCTGCCTGGTTCTACCCGCTGCCCGGAACGCTACGCAGGGCAAAAGCGATTCTCGTCCTCCGTGCTTGCTTTTTCTCAGAAAGAGCCGTGGTGTGCGTTTTCGCCGGAAAACGCGTTTTCGGCCGAAAACGTGTACGTTTGCACTTCCCGGCCACAGGGAACCTGCTAGCCGGGAATTCTCTGCCTGGTTCTACCCGCTGCCCGGAACGCTACGCAGGGCAAAAGCGATTCTCGTCCTCCGTGCTTGCTTTTTCTCAGAAAGAGCCGTGGTGTGCGTTTTCGCCGGAAAACGCGTTTTCGGCCGAAAACGTGTACGTTTGCACTTCCCGGCCACAGGGAAGCTGCTAGCCGGGAATTCTCTGCCTGGTTCTACCCGCTGCCCGGAACACTACGCAGGGCAAAAGCGATTCTCGTCCTCCGTGCTTGCTTTTTCTCAGAAAGAGCCGTGGTGTGCGTTTTCGCCGGAAAACGCGTTTTCGGCCGAAAACGTGTACGTTTGCACTTCCCCGCCACAGGGAAGCTGCTAGCCGGGAATTCTCTGCCTGGTTCTACCCGCTGCCCGGAACGCTACGCAGGGCAAAAGCGATTCTCGTCCTCCGTGCTTGCTTTTTCTCAGAAAGAGCCGTGGTGTGCGTTTTCGCCAGAAAACGCGTTTTCGGCCGAAAACGTGTACGTTTGCACTTCCCGGCCACAGGGAAGCTGCTAGCCGGGAATTCTCTGCCTGGTTCTACCCGCTGCCCGGAACACTACGCAGGGCAAAAGCGATTCTCGTCCTCCGTGCTTGCTTTTTCTTAGAAAGAGCCGTGGTGTGCGTTTTCGCCAGAAAACGCGTTTTCGGCCGAAAACGTTTACGTTTGCACTTCCCCGCCACAGGGAAGCTGCTAGCCGGGAATTCTCTGCCTGGTTCTACCCGCTGCCCGGAACACTACGCAGGGCAAAAGCGATTCTCGTCCTCCGTGCTTGCTTTTTCTCAGAAAGAGCCGTGGTGTGCGTTTTCGCCTGTAAACGCGTTTTCGGCCGAAAACGTGTACGTTTGCACTTCCCGGCCACAGGGAAGCTGCTAGCCGGGAATTCTCTGCCTGGTTCTACCCGCTGCCCGGAACGCTACGCAGGGCAAAAGCGATTCTCGTCCTCCGTGCTTGCTTTTTCTCAGAAAGAGCCGTGGTGTGCGTTTTCGCCGGAAAACGCGTTTTCGGCCGAAAACGTGTACGTTTGCACTTCCCCGCCACAGGGAAGCTGCTAGCCGGGAATTCTCTGCCTGGTTCTACCCGCTGCCCGGAACGCTACGCAGGGCAAAAGCGATTCTCGTCCTCCGTGCTTGCTTTTTCTCAGAAAGAGCCGTGGTGTGCGTTTTCGCCGGAAAACGCGTTTTCGGCCGAAAACGTGTACGTTTGCACTTCCCGGCCACAGGGAAGCTGCTAGCCGGGAATTCTCTGCCTGGTTCTACCCGCTGCCCGGAACACTACGCAGGGCAAAAGCGATTCTCGTCCTCCGTGCTTGCTTTTTCTCAGAAAGAGCCGTGGTGTGCGTTTTCGCCAGAAAACGCGTTTTCGGCCGAAAACGTGTACGTTTGCACTTCCCCGCCACAGGGAAGCTGGTAGCCGGGAATTCTCTGCCTGGTTCTACCCGCTGCCCGGAACACTACGCAGGGCAAAAGCGATTCTCGTCCTCCGTGCTTGCTTTTTCTCAGAAAGAGCCGTGGTGTGCGTTTTCGCCGGTAAACGCGTTTTCGGCCGAAAACGTGTACGTTTGGACTTCCCGGCCACAGGGAAGCTGCTAGCCGGGAATTCTCTGCCTGGTTCTACCCGCTGCCCGGAACGCTACGCAGGGCAAAAGCGATTCTCGTCCTCCGTGCTTGCTTTTTCTCAGAAAGAGCCGTGGTGTGCGTTTTCGCCGGAAAACGCGTTTTCGGCCGAAAACGTGTACGTTTGCACTTCCCGGCCACAGGGCAGCTGCTAGCCGGGAATTCTCTGCCTGGTTCTACCCGCTGCCCGGAACGCTACGCAGGGCAAAAGCGATTCTCGTCCTCCGTGCTTGCTTTTTCTCAGAAAGAGCCGTGGTGTGCGTTTTCGCCGGAAAACGCGTTTTCGGCCGAAAACGTGTACGTTTGCACTTCCCCGCCACAGGGAAGCTGCTAGCCGGGAATTCTCTGCCTGGTTCTACCCGCTGCCCGGAACGCTACGCAGGGCAAAAGCGATTCTCGTCCTCCGTGCTTGCTTTTTCTCAGAAAGAGCCGTGGTGTGCGTTTTCGCCAGAAAACGCGTTTTCGGCGAAAACGTGTACGTTTGCACTTCCCGGCCACAGGGAAGCTGCTAGCCGGGAATTCTCTGCCTGGTTCTACCCGCTGCCCGGAACGCTACGCAGGGCAAAAGCGATTCTCGTCCTCCGTGCTTGCTTTTTCTCAGAAAGAGCCGTGGTGTGCGTTTTCGCCAGAAAACGCGTTTTCGGCCGAAAACGTGTACGTTTGCACTTCCCCGCCACAGGGAAGCTGCTAGCCGGGAATTCTCTGCCTGGTTCTACCCGCTGCCCGGAACGCTACGCAGGGCAAAAGCGATTCTCGTCCTCCGTGCTTGCTTTTTCTCAGAAAGAGCCGTGGTGTGCGTTTTCGCCGGAAAACGCGTTTTCGGCCGAAAACGTGTACGTTTGCACTTCCCGGCCACAGGGAAGCTGCTAGCCGGGAATTCTCTGCCTGGTTCTACCCGCTGCCCGGAAAGCTACGCAGGGCAAAAGCGATTCTCGTCCTCCGTGCTTGCTTTTTCTCAGAAAGAGCCGTGGTGTGCGTTTTCGCCGGAAAACGCGTTTTCGGCCGAAAACGTGTACGTTTGCACTTCCCCGCCACAGGGAAGCTGCTAGCCGGGAATTCTCTGCCTGGTTCTACCCGCTGCCCGGAACGCTACGCAGGGCAAAAGCGATTCTCGTCCTCCGTGCTTGCTTTTTCTCAGAAAGAGCCGTGGTGTGCGTTTTCGCCAGAAAACGCGTTTTCGGCCGAAAACGTGTACGTTTGCACTTCCCGGCCACAGGGAAGCTGCTAGCCGGGAATTCTCTGCCTGGTTCTACCCGCTGCCCGGAACGCTACGCAGGGCAAAAGCGATTCTCGTCCTCCGTGCTTGCTTTTTCTCAGAAAGAGCCGTGGTGTGCGTTTTCGCCGGAAAACGCGTTTTCGGCCGAAAACGTGTACGTTTGCACTTCCCCGCCACAGGGAAGCTGCTAGCCGGGAATTCTCTGCCTGGTTCTACCCGCTGCCCGGAACGCTACGCAGGGCAAAAGCGATTCTCGTCCTCCGTGCTTGCTTTTTCTCAGAAAGAGCCGTGGTGTGCGTTTTCGCCGGAAAACGCGTTTTCGGCCGAAAACGTGTACGTTTGCACTTCCCGGCCACAGGGAAGCTGCTAGCCGGGAATTCTCTGCCTGGTTCTACCCGCTGCCCGGAACGCTACGCAGGGCAAAAGCGATTCTCGTCCTCCGTGCTTGCTTTTTCTCAGAAAGAGCCGTGGTGTGCGTTTTCGCCGGAAAACGCGTTTTCGGCCGAAAACGTGTACGTTTGCACTTCCCGGCCACAGGGAAGCTGCTAGCCGGGAATTCTCTGCCTGGTTCTACCCGCTGCCCGGAACGCTACGCAGGGCAAAAGCGATTCTCGTCCTCCGTGCTTGCTTTTTCTCAGAAAGAGCCGTGGTGTGCGTTTTCGCGGAAAACGCGTTTTCGGCCGAAAACGTGTACGTTTGCACTTCCCCGCCACAGGGAAGCTGCTAGCCGGGAATTCTCTGCCTGGTTCTACCCGCTGCCCGGAACGCTACGCAGGGCAAAAGCGATTCTCGTCCTCCGTGCTTGCTTTTTCTCAGAAAGAGCCGTGGTGTGCGTTTTCGCCGGAAAACGCGTTTTCGGCCGAAAACGTGTACGTTTGCACTTCCCGGCCACAGGGAAGCTGCTAGCCGGGAATTCTCTGCCTGGTTCTACCCGCTGCCCAGAACGCTACGCAGGGCAAAAGCGATTCTCGTCCTCCGTGCTTGCTTTTTCTCAGAAAGAGCCGTGGTGTGCCTTTTCGCCGGAAAACGCGTTTTCGGCCGAAAACGTGTACGTTTGCACTTCCCGGCCACAGGGAAGCTGCTAGCCGGGAATTCTCTGCCTGGTTCTACCCGCTGCCCGGAACGCTACGCAGGGCAAAAGCGATTCTCGTCCTCCGTGCTTGCTTTTTCTCAGAAAGAGCCGTGTTGTGCGTTTTCGCCAGAAAACGCGTTTTCGGCGAAAACGTGTACGTTTGCACTTCCCGGCCACAGCGAAGATGCTAGCCGGGAATTCTCTGCCTGGTTCTACCCGCTGCCCGGAACACTACGCAGGGCAAAAGCGATTCTCGTCCTCCGTGCTTGCTTTTTCTCAGAAAGAGCCGTGGTGTGCGTTTTCGCCAGAAAACGCGTTTTCGGCCGAAAACGTGTACGTTTGCACTTCCCGGCCACAGGGAAGCTTCTAGCCGGGAATTCTCTGCCTGGTTCTACCCGCTGCCCGGAACGCTACGCAGGGCAAAAGCGATTCTCGTCCTCCGTGCTTGCTTTTTCTCAGAAAGAGCCGTGGTGTGCGTTTTCACCGGAAAACGCGTATTCGGCCGAAAACGTGTACGTTTGCACTTCCCCGCCACAGGGAAGCTGCTAGCCGGGAATTCTCTGCCTGGTTCTACCCGCTGCCCGGAACGCTACGCAGGGCAAAAGCGATTCTCGTCCTCCGTGCTTGCTTTTTCTCAGAAAGAGCCGTGGTGTGCGTTTTCGCCGGAAAACGCGTTTTCGGCCGAAAACGTGTACGTTTGCACTTCCCGGCCACAGGGAAGCTGCTAGCCGGGAATTCTCTGCCTGGTTCTACCCGCTGCCCGGAACGCTACGCAGGGCAAAAGCGATTCTCGTCCTCCGTGCTTGCTTTTTCTCAGAAAGAGCCGTGGTGTGCGTTTTCGCCGGAAAACGCGTTTTCGGCCGAAAACGTGTACGTTTGCACTTCCCGGCCACAGGGAAGCTGCTAGCCGGGAATTCTCTGCCTGGTTCTACCCGCTGCCCGGAACACTACGCAGGGCAAAAGCGATTCTCGTCCTCCGTGCTTGCTTTTTCTCAGAAAGAGCCGTGGTGTGCGTTTTCGCCAGAAAACGCGTTTTCGGCCGAAAACGTGTACGTTTGCACTTCCCCGCCACAGGGAAGCTGCTAGCCGGGAATTCTCTGCCTGGTTCTACCCGCTGCCCGGAACGCTACGCAGGGCAAAAGCGATTCTCGTCCTCCGTGCTTGCTTTTTCTCAGAAAGAGCCGTGGTGTGCGTTTTCGCCGGAAAACGCGTATTCGGCCGAAAACGTGTACGTTTGCACTTCCCCGCCACAGGGAAGCTGCTAGCCGGGAATTCTCTGCCTGGTTCTACCCGCTGCCCGGAACGCTACGCAGGGCAAAAGCGATTCTCGTCCTCCGTGCTTGCTTTTTCTCAGAAAGAGCCGTGGTGTGCGTTTTCGCCGGAAAACGCGTTTTCGGCCGAAAACGTGTACGTTTGCACTTCCCGCCACAGGGCAGCTGCTAGCCGGGAATTCTCTGCCTGGTTCTACCCGCTGCCCGGAACGCTACGCAGGGCAAAAGCGATTCTCGTCCTCCTGCTTGCTTTTTCTCAGAAAGAGCCGTGGTGTGCGTTTTCGCCAGGAAAACGCGTTTTCGGCCGAAAACGTGTACGTTTGCACTTCCCCGCCACAGGGAAGCTGCTAGCCGGGAATTCTCTGCCTGGTTCTACCCGCTGCCCGGAACGCTACGCAGGGCAAAAGCGATTCTCGTCCTCCGTGCTTGCTTTTTCTCAGAAAGAGCCGTGGTGTGCGTTTTCGCCAGAAAACGCGTTTTCGGCCGAAAACGTGTACGTTTGCACTTCCCGGCCACAGGGAAGCTGCTAGCCGGGAATTCTCTGCCTGGTTCTACCCGCTGCCCGGAACACTACGCAGGGCAAAAGCGATTCTCGTCCTCCGTGCTTGCTTTTTCTCAGAAAGAGCCGTGGTGTGCGTTTTCGCCGGAAAACGCGTTTTCGGCCGAAAACGTGTACGTTTGCACTTCCCGGCCACAGGGAAGCTGCTAGCCGGGAATTCTCTGCCTGGTTCTACCCGCTGCCCGGAACCTACGCAGGGCAAAAGCGATTCTCGTCCTCCGTGCTTGCTTTTTCTCAGAAAGAGCCGTGGTGTGCGTTTTCGCCGGTAAACGCGTTTTCGGCCGAAAACGTGTACGTTTGCACTTCCCGGCCACAGGGAGCTGCTAGCCGGGAATTCTCTGCCTGGTTCTACCCGCTGCCCGGAACGCTACGCAGGGCAAAAGCGATTCTCGTCCTCCGTTGCTTGCTTTTTCTCAGAAAGAGCCGTGGTGTGCGTTTTCGCCGGAAACGCGTTTTCGGCCGAAAACGTGTACGTTGTTTGCACTTCCCGGCCACAGGGCAGCTGCTAGCCGGGAATTCTCTGCCTGGTTCTACCCGCTGCCCGGAACGCTACGCAGGGCAAAAGCGATTCTCGTCCTCCGTGCTTGCTTTTTCTCAGAAAGAGCCGTGGTGTGCGTTTTCGCCGGAAAACGCGTTTTCGGCCGAAAACGTGTACGTTTGCACTTCCCCGCCACAGGGAAGCTGCTAGCCGGGAATTCTCTGCCTGGTTCTACCCGCTGCCCGGAACGCTACGCAGGGCAAAAGCGATTCTCGTCCTCCGTGCTTGCTTTTTCTCAGAAAGAGCCGTGGTGTGCGTTTTTGCCGGAAAACGCGTTTTCGGCCGAAAACGTGTACGTTTGCACTTCCCGGCCACAGGGAAGCTGCTAGCCGGGAATTCTCTGCCTGGTTCTACCCGCTGCCCGGAACGCTACGCAGGGCAAAAGCGATTCTCGTCCTCTGTGCTTGCTTTTTCTCAGAAAGAGCCGTGGTGTGCGTTTTCGCCGGAAAACGCGTTTTCGGCCGAAAACGTGTACGTTTGCACTTCCCGGCCACAGGGAAGCTGCTAGCCGGGAATTCTCTGCCTGGTTCTACCCGCTGCCCGGAACGCTACGCAGGGCAAAAGCGATTCTCGTCCTCCGTGCTTGCTCTTTCTCAGAAAGAGCCGTGGTGTGCGTTTTCGCCGGAAAACGCGTTTTCGGCGAAAACGTGTACGTTTGCACTTCCCGGCCACAGGGAAGCTGCTAGCCGGGAATTCTCTGCCTGGTTCTACCCGCTGCCCGGAACACTACGCAGGGCAAAAGCGATTCTCGTCCTCCGTGCTTGCTTTTTCTCAGAAAGAGCCGTGTTGTGCGTTTTCGCCAGAAAACGCGTTTTCGGCCGAAAACGTGTACGTTTGCACTTCCCGGCCACAGGGAAGCTGCTAGCCGGGAATTCTCTGCCTGGTTCTACCCGCTGCCCGGAACGCTACGCAGGGCAAAAGCGATTCTCGTCCTCCGTGCTTGCTTTTTCTCAGAAAGAGCCGTGGTGTGCGTTTTCGCCGGAAAACGCGTTTTCGGCCGAAAACGTGTACGTTTGCACTTCCCCGCCACAGGGAAGCTGCTAGCCGGGAATTCTCTGCCTGGTTCTACCCGCTGCCCGGAACGCTACGCAGGGCAAAAGCGATTCTCGTCCTCCGTGCTTGATTTTTCTCAGAAAGAGCCGTGGTGTGCGTTTTCGCCGGAAAACGCGTTTTCGGCGAAAACGTGTACGTTTGCACTTCCCGGCCACAGGGAAGCTGCTAGCCGGGAATTCTCTGCCTGGTTCTACCCGCTGCCCGGAACGCTACGCAGGGCAAAAGCGATTCTCGTCCTCCGTGCTTGCTTTTTCTCAGAAAGATCCGTGGTGTGCGTTTTCGCCAGAAAACGCGTTTTCGGCCGAAAACGTGTACGTTTGCACTTCCCCGCCACAGGGAAGCTGCTAGCCGGGAATTCTCTGCCTGGTTCTACCCGCTGCCCGGAACGCTACGCAGGGCAAAAGCGATTCTCGTCCTCCGTGCTTGCTTTTTCTCAGAAAGAGCCGTGGTGTGCGTTTTCGCCGGAAAACGCGTTTTCGGCCGAAAACGTGTACGTTTGCACTTCCCGGCCACAGGGAAGCTGCTAGCCGGGAATTCTCTGCCTGGTTCTACCCGCTGCCCGGAACGCTACGCAGGGCAAAAGCGATTCTCGTCCTCCGTGCTTGCTTTTTCTCAGAAAGAGCCGTGGTGTGAGTTTTCGCCGGAAAACGCGTTTTCGGCCGAAAACCTGTACGTTTGCACTTCCCGGCCACAGGGAAGCTGCTAGCCGGGAATTCTCTGCCTGGTTCTACCCGCTGCCCGGAACGCTACGCAGGGCAAAAGCGATTCTCGTCCTCCGTGCTTGCTTTTTCTCAGAAAGAGCCGTGGTGTGCGTTTTCGCCAGAAAACGCGTTTTCTGCCGAAAACGTGTACGTTTGCACTTCCCGGCCACAGGGAAGCTGCTAGCCGGGAATTCTCTGCCTGGTTCTACCCGCTGCCCGGAACGCTACGCAGGGCAAAAGCGATTCTCGTCCTCCGTGCTTGCTTTTTCTCAGAAAGAGCCGTGGTGTGCGTTTTCGCCGGAAAACGCGTTTTCGGCCGAAAACGTGTACGTTTGCACTTCCCGGCCACAGGGCAGCTGCTAGCCGGGAATTCTCTGCCTGGTTCTACCCGCTGCCCGGAACGCTACGCAGGGCAAAAGCGATTCTCGTCCTCCGTGCTTGCTTTTTCTCAGAAAGAGCCGTGGTGTGCGTTTTCGCCGGAAAACGCGTTTTAGGCGAAAACGTGTACGTTTGCACTTCCCGGCCACAGGGAAGCTGCTAGCCGGGAATTCTCTGCCTGGTTCTACCCGCTGCCCGGAACACTACGCAGGGCAAAAGCGATTCTCGTCCTCCGTGCTTGCTTTTTCTCAGAAAGAGCCGTGGTGTGCGTTTTCGCTAGAAAACGCGTTTTCGGCCGAAAACGTGTACGTTTACACTTCCACGCCACAGGGAAGCTGCTAGCCGGGAATTCTCTGCCTGGTTCTACCCGCTGCCCGGAACGCTACGCAGGGCAAAAGCGATTCTCGTCCTCCGTGCTTGCTTTTTCTCAGAAAGAGCCGTGGTGTGCGTTTTCGCCGGAAAACGCGTTTTCGGCCGAAAACGTGTACGTTTGCACTTCCCGGCCACAGGGAAGCTGCTAGCCGGGAATTCTCTGCCTGGTTCTACCCGCTGCCCGGAACGCTACGCAGGGCAAAAGCGATTCTCGTCCTCCGTGCTTGCTTTTTCTCAGAAAGAGCCGTGGTGTGCGTTTTCGGCCGAAAACGTGTACGTTTGCACTTCCCGGCCACAGGGAAGCTGCTAGCCGGGAATTCTCTGCCTGGTTCTACCCGCTGCCCGGAACGCTACGCAGGGCAAAAGCGATTCTCGTCCTCCGTGCTTGCTTTTTCTCAGAAAGAGCCGTGGTGTGCGTTTTCGCCGGTAAACGCGTTTTCGGCCGAAAACGTGTACGTTTGCACTTCCCGGCCACAGGGAAGCTGCTAGCCGGGAATTCTCTGCCTGGTTCTACCCGCTGCCCGGAACGCTACGCAGGGCAAAAGCGATTCTCGTCCTCCGTGCTTGCTTTTTCTCAGAAAGAGCCGTGGTGTGCGTTTTCGCCAGAAAACGCGTTTTCGGCCGAAAACGTGTACGTTTGCACTTCCCGGACACAGGGAACCTGCTAGCCGGGAATTCTCTGCCTGGTTCTACCCGCTGCCCGGAACACTACGCAGGGCAAAAGCGATTCTCGTCCTCCGTGCTTGCTTTTTCTCAGAAAGAGCCGTGGTGTGCGTTTTCGCCAGAAAACGCGTTTTCGGCCGAAAACGTGTACGTTTGCACTTCCCCGCCACAGGGAAGCTGCTAGCCGGGAATTCTCTGCCTGGTTCTACCCGCTGCCCGGAACGCTACGCAGGGTAAAAGCGATTCTCGTCCTCCGTGCTTGCTTTTTCTCAGAAAGAGCCGTGGTGTGCGTTTTCGCCAGAAAACGCGTTTTCGGCCGAAAACGTGTACGTTTGCACTTCCCCGCCACAGGGAAGCTGCTAGCCGGGAATTCTCTGCCTGGTTCTACCCGCTGCCCGGAACGCTACGCAGGGCAAAAGCGATTCTCGTCCTCCGTGCTTGCTTTTTCTCAGAAAGAGCCGTGGTGTGCGTTTTCGCCGGAAAACGCGTTTTCGGCCGAAAACGTGTACGTTTGCACTTCCCCGCCACAGGGAAGCTGCTAGCCGGGAATTCTCTGCCTGGTTCTACCCGCTGCCCGGAACGCTACGCAGGGCAAAAGCGATTCTCGTCCTCCGTGCTTGCTTTTTCTCAGAAAGAGCCGTGGTGTGCGTTTTCGCCGGAAAACGCGTTTTCGGCGAAAATGTGTACGTTTGCACTTCCCGGCCACAGGGAAGCTGCTAGCCGGGAATTCTCTGCCTGGTTCTACCCGCTGCCCGGAACACTACGCAGGGCAAAAGCGATTCTCGTCCTCCGTGCTTGCTTTTTCTCAGAAAGAGCCGTGGTGTGCGTTTTCGACGGAAAACGCGTTTTCGGCCGAAAACGTGTACGTTTGCACTTCCCGGCCACAGGGAAGCTGCTAGCCGGGAATTCTCTGCCTGGTTCTACCCGCTGCCCGGAACGCTACGCAGGGCAAAAGCGATTCTCGTCCTCCGTGCTTGCTTTTTCTCAGAAAGAGCCGTGGTGTGCGTTTTCGCCAGAAAACGCGTTTTCGTCCGAAAACGTGTACGTTTGCACTTCCCGGCCACAGGGAAGCTGCTAGCCGGGAATTCTCTGCCTGGTTCTACCCGCTGCCAGGAACGCTACGCAGGTCAAAAGCGATTCTCGTCCTCCGTGCTTGCTTTTTCTCAGAAAGAGCCGTGGTGTGCGTTTTCGCCGGAAAACGCGTTTTGGGCCGAAAACGTGTACGTTTGCACTTCCCGGCCACAGGGAAGCTGCTAGCCGGCAATTCGCTGCCTATTTCTACCCGCTGCTCAGAACTCTACGCAGGGCAAAAGCGATTCTCGTCCTCCGTGCTTGCTTTTTCTCAGAAAGAGCCGTGGTGTGCGTTTTCGCCGGAAAACGCGTTTACGGCCGAAAACGTGTACGTTTGCACTTCCCGGCCACAGGGAAGCTGCTAGACGGGAATTCTCTGCCTGGTTCTACCCGCTGCCCGGAACGCTACGCAGGGCAAAAGCGATTCTCGTCCTCCGTGCTTGCTTTTTCTCAGAAAGAGCCGTGGTGTGCGTTTTCGCCAGAAAACGCGTTTTCGGCCGAAAACGTGTACGTTTGCACTTCCCGGCCACAGGGAAGCTGCTAGCCGGGAATTCTCTGCCTGGTTCTACCCGCTGCCCGGAACGCTACGCAGGGCAAAAGCGATTCTCGTCCTCCGTGCTTGCTTTTTCTCAGAAAGAGCCGTGGTGTGCGTTTTCGCCGGAAAACGCGTTTTCGGCCGAAAACGTGTACGTTTGCACTTCCCGGCCACAGGGAAGCTGCTAGCCGGGAATTCTCTGCCTGGTTCTACCCGCTGCCCGGAACGCTACGCAGGGCAAAAGCGATTCTCGTCCTCCGTGCTTGCTTTTTCTCAGAAAGAGCCGTGGTGTGCATTTTCGCCGGTAAACGCGTTTTCGGCCGAAAACGTGTACGTTTGCACTTCCCGGCCACAGGGAAGCTGCTAGCCGGGAATTCTCTGCCTGGTTCTACCCGCTGCCCGGAACGCTACGCAGGGCAAAAGCGATTCTCGTCCTCCGTGCTTGCTTTTTCTCAGAAAGAGCCGTGGTGTACGTTTTCGCCGGAAAACGCGTTTTCGGCCGAAAACGTGTACGTTTGCACTTCCCCGCCACAGGGAAGCTGCTAGCCGGGAATTCTCTGCCTGGTTCTACCCGCTGCCCGGAACGCTACGCAGGGCAAAAGCGATTCTCGTCCTCCGTGCTTGCTTTTTCTCAGAAAGAGCCGTGGTGTGCGTTTTCGCCGGAAAACGCGTTTTCGGCCGAAAACGTGTACGTTTGCACTTCCCGGCCACAGGGAAGCTGCTAGCCGGGAATTCTCTGCCTGGTTCTACCCGCTGCCCGGAACGCTACGCAGGGCAAAAGCGATTCTCGTCCTCCGTGCTTGCTTTTTCTCAGAAAGAGCCGTGGTGTGCGTTTTCGCGGGAAAACGCGTTTTCGGCCGAAAACGTGTACGTTTGCACTTCCCGGCCACAGGGAAGCTGCTAGCCGGGAATTCTCTGCCTGGTTCTACCCGCTGCCCGGAACGCTACGCAGGGCAAAAGCGATTCTCGTCCTCTGTGCTTGCTTTTTCTCAGAAAGAGCCATGGTGTGCTTTTTCGTAGGAAAACGCGTTTTCGGCCGAAAACGTGTACGTTTGCACTTCCCCGCCACAGGGAAGCTGCTAGCCGGCAATTCGCTGCCTATTTCTACCCGCTGCTCAGAACGCTACGCAGGGCAAAAGCGATTCTCGTCCTCCGTGCTTGCTTTTTCTCAGAAAGAGCCGTGGTGTGCGTTTTCGCCGGAAAACGCGTTTTCGGCCGAAAACGTGTACGTTTGCACTTCCCGGCCACAGGGAAGCTGCTAGCCGGGAATTCTCTGCCTGGTTCTACCCGCTGCTCAGAACACTACGCAGGGCAAAAGCGATTCTCGTCCTCCGTGCTTGCTTTTTCTCAGAAAGAGCCGTGGTGTGTGTTTTCGCCGGAAAACGCGTTTTCGGCCGAAAACGTGTACGTTTGCACTTCCCCGCCACAGGGAAGCTGCTAGCCGGGAATTCTCTGCCTGGTTCTACCCACTGCTCAGAACACTACGCAGGGCAAAAGCGATTCTCGTCCTCCGTGCTTGCTTTTTCTCAGAAAGAGCCGTGGTGTGCGTTTTCTCCGGAAAACACGTTTTCGGCCGAAAACGTGTACGTTTGCACTTCCCCGCCACAGGGAAGCTGCTAGACGGGAATTCTCTGCCTGGTTCTACCCGCTGCCCGGAACGCTACGCAGGGCAAAAGCGATTCTCGTCCTCCGTGCTTGCTTTTTCTCAGAAAGAGCCGTGGTGTGCGTTTTCGCCGGTAAACGCGTTTTCGGCCGAAAACGTGTACGTTTGCACTTCCCGGCCACAGGGAAGCTGCTAGCCGGGAATTCTCTGCCTGGTTCTACCCGCTGCCCGGAACGCTACGCAGGGCAAAAGCGATTCTCGTCCTCCGTGCTTGCTTTTTCTCAGAAAGAGCCGTGGTGTGCGTTTTCGCCGGAAAACGTGTTTTCGGCCGAAAACGTGTACGTTTGCACTTCCCGGCCACAGGGAAGCTGCTAGCCGGGAATTCTCTGCCTGGTTCTACCCGCTGCCCGGAACGCTACGCAGGGCAAAAGCGATTCTCGTCCTCCGTGCTTGCTTTTTCTCAGAAAGAGCCGTGGTGTACGTTTTCGCCGGAAAACGCGTTTTCGGCCGAAAACGTGTACGTTTGCACTTCCCGGCCACAGGGAAGCTGCTAGCCGGGAATTCTCTGCCTGGTTCTACCCGCTGCCCGGAACGCTACGCAGGGCAAAAGCGATTCTCGTCCTCCGTGCTTGCTTTTTCTCAGAAAGAGCCGTGGTGTGCGTTTTCGCCGGAAAACGCGTTTTCGGCCGAAAACGTGTACGTTTGCACTTCCCGGCCACAGGGAAGCTGCTAGCCGGGAATTCTCTGCCTGGTTCTACCCGCTGCCCGGAACGCTACGCAGGGCAAAAGCGATTCTCGTCCTCCGTGCTTGCTTTTTCTCAGAAAGAGCCGTGGTGTGCGTTTTCGCGGGAAAACGCGTTTTCGGCCGAAAACGTGTACGTTTGCACTTCCCGGCCACAGGGAAGCTGCTAGCCGGGAATTCTCTGCCTGGTTCTACCCGCTGCCCGGAACGCTACGCAGGGCAAAAGCGATTCTCGTCCTCTGTGCTTGCTTTTTCTCAGAAAGAGCCATGGTGTGCTTTTTCGTAGGAAAACGCGTTTTCGGCCGAAAACGTGTACGTTTGCACTTCCCCGCCACAGGGAAGCTGCTAGCCGGCAATTCGCTGCCTATTTCTACCCGCTGCTCAGAACGCTACGCAGGGCAAAAGCGATTCTCGTCCTCCGTGCTTGCTTTTTCTCAGAAAGAGCCGTGGTGTGCGTTTTCACCGGAAAACGCGTTTTCGGCCGAAAACGTGTACGTTTGCACTTCCCGGCCACAGGGAAGCTGCTAGCCGGGAATTCTCTGCCTGGTTCTACCCGCTGCTCAGAACACTACGCAGGGCAAAAGCGATTCTCGTCCTCCGTGCTTGCTTTTTCTCAGAAAGAGCCGTGGTGTGTGTTTTCGCCGGAAAACGCGTTTTCGGCCGAAAACGTGTACGTTTGCACTTCCCCGCCACAGGGAAGCTGCTAGCCGGGAATTCTCTGCCTGGTTCTACCCACTGCTCAGAACACTACGCAGGGCAAAAGCGATTCTCGTCCTCCGTGCTTGCTTTTTCTCAGAAAGAGCCGTGGTGTGCGTTTTCTCCGGAAAACACGTTTTCGGCCGAAAACGTGTACGTTTGCACTTCCCCGCCACAGGGAAGCTGCTAGACGGGAATTCTCTGCCTGGTTCTACCCGCTGCCCGGAACGCTACGCAGGGCAAAAGCGATTCTCGTCCTCCGTGCTTGCTTTTTCTCAGAAAGAGCCGTGGTGTGCGTTTTCGCCGGTAAACGCGTTTTCGGCCGAAAACGTGTACGTTTGCACTTCCCGGCCACAGGGAAGCTGCTAGCCGGGAATTCTCTGCCTGGTTCTACCCGCTGCCCGGAACGCTACGCAGGGCAAAAGCGATTCTCGTCCTCCGTGCTTGCTTTTTCTCAGAAAGAGCCGTGGTGTGCGTTTTCGCCGGAAAACGTGTTTTCGGCCGAAAACGTGTACGTTTGCACTTCCCGGCCACAGGGAAGCTGCTAGCCGGGAATTCTCTGCCTGGTTCTACCCGCTGCCCGGAACGCTACGCAGGGCAAAAGCGATTCTCGTCCTCCGTGCTTGCTTTTTCTCAGAAAGAGCCGTGGTGTGAGTTTTCGCGGGAAAACGCGTTTTCGGCCGAAAACCTGTACGTTTGCACTTCCCCGCCACAGGGAAGCTGCTAGCCGGGAATTCTCTGCCTGGTTCTACCCGCTGCCCGGAACGCTAAGCAGGGCAAAAGCGATTCTCGTCCTCCGTGCTTGCTTTGTCTCAGAAAGAGCCGTGGTGTGCTTTTTCGCCGGAAAACGCGT
The DNA here is from genome assembly GCF_965140245.1 of Athene noctua. Classification (NCBI taxonomy): domain Eukaryota; kingdom Metazoa; phylum Chordata; class Aves; order Strigiformes; family Strigidae; genus Athene; species Athene noctua. The sequence goes on from NW_027437859.1 coordinate 60,815, forward strand.
TTTCGGCCGAAAACGTGTACGTTTGCACTTCCCGGCCACAGGGAAGCTGCTAGCCGGCAATTCTCTGCCTGGTTCTACCCGCTGCTCAGAACGCTACGCAGGGCAAAAGCGATTCTCGTCCTCCGTGCTTGCTTTTTCTCAGAAAGAGCCGTGGTGTGCGTTTTCGCCGGAAAACGCGTTTTCGGCCGAAAACGTGTACGTTTGCACTTCCCGGCCACAGGGAAGCTGCTAGCCGGGAATTCTCTGCCTGGTTCTACCCGCTGCCCGGAACGCTACGCAGGGCAAAAGCGATTCTCGTCCTCCGTGCTTGCTTTTTCTCAGAAAGAGCCGTGGTGTGCGTTTTCGCCGGAAAACGCGTTTTCGGCCGAAAACGTGTACGTTTGCACTTCCCGGCCACAGGGAAGCTGCTAGCCGGGAATTCTCTGCCTGGTTCTACCCGCTGCCAGGAACGCTACGCAGGGCAAAAGCGATTCTCGTCCTCCGTGCTTGCTTTTTCTCAGAAAGAGCCGTGGTGTGCGTTTTCGCCGGAAAACGCGTTTTCGGCTGAAAACGTGTACGTTTGCACTTCCCGGCCACAGGGAAGCTGCTAGCCGGGAATTCTCTGCCTGGTTCTACCCGCTGCCCGGAACACTACGCAGGGCAAAAGTGATTCTCGTCCTCCGTTCTTGCTTTTTCTCAGAAAGAGCCGTGGTGTGCGTTTTCGCCGGAAAACGCGTTTTCGGCCGAAAACGTGTACGTTTGCACTTCCCCGCCACAGGGAAGCTGCTAGCCGGGAATTCTCTGCCTGGTTCTACCCACTGCCCGGAACGCTACGCAGGGCAAAAGCGATTCTCGTCCTCCGTGCTTGCTTTTTCTCAGAAAGAGCCGTTGTGTGCGATTTCGCCGGTAAACGCGTTTTCGGCCGAAAACGTGTACGTTTGCACTTCCCGGCCACAGGGAAGCTGCTAGCCGGGAATTCTCTGCCTGGTTCTACCCGCTGCCCGGAACGCTACGCAGGGCAAAAGCGATTCTCGTCCTCCGTGCTTGCTTTTTCTCAGAAAGAGCCGTGGTGTGCGTTTTCGCCGGAAAACGCGTTTTCGGCCGAAAACGTGTACGTTTGCACTTCCCCGCCACAGGGAAGCTGCTAGACGGGAATTCTCTGCCTGGTTCTACCCGCTGCCAGGAACGCTACGCAGGGCAAAAGCGATTCTCGTCCTCCGTGCTTGCTTTTTCTCAGAAAGAGCCGTGGTGTGCGTTTTCGCCGGAAAACGCGTTTTCGGCCGAAAACGTGTACGTTTGCACTTCCCGGCCACAGGGAAGCTGCTAGCCGGGAATTCTCTGCCTGGTTCTACCCGCTGCCCGGAACGCTACGCAGGGCAAAAGCGATTCTCGTCCTCCGTGCTTGCTTTTTCTCAGAAAGAGCCGTGGTGTGCGTTTTCGCCGGTAAACGCGTTTTCGTCCGAAAACGTGTACGTTTGCACTTCCCGGCCACAGGGAAGCTGCTAGCCGGGAATTCTCTGCCTGGTTCTACCCGCTGCCCGGAACGCTACGCAGGGCAAAAGCGATTCTCGTCCTCCGTGCTTGCTTTTTCTCAGAAAGAGCCGTGGTGTGCGTTTTCGCCGGAAAACGCGTTTTCGGCCGAAAACGTGTACGTTTGCACTTCCCCGCCACAGGGAAGCTGCTAGCCGGGAATTCTCTGCCTGGTTCTACCCGCTGCCCGGAACGCTACGCAGGGCAAAAGCGATTCTCGTCCTCCGTGCTTGCTTTTTCTCAGAAAGAGCCGTGGTGTGCGTTTTCGCCGGTAAACGCGTTTTCGGCCGAAAACGTGTACGTTTGCACTTCCCGGCCACAGGGAAGCTGCTAGCCGGGAATTCTCTGCCTGGTTCTACCCGCTGCCCGGAACGTTACGCAGGGCAAAAGCGATTCTCGTCCTCCGTGCTTGCTTTTTCTCAGAAAGAGCCGTGGTGTGCGTTTTCGCGGGAAAACGCGTTTTCGGCCGAAAACGTGTACGTTTGCACTTCCCGGCCACAGGGAAGCTGCTAGCCGGGAATTCTCTGCCTGGTTCTACCCGCTGCCCGGAACGCTACGCAGGGCAAAAGCGATTCTCGTCCTCCGTGCTTGCTTTTTCTCAGAAAGAGCCGTGGTGTGCGTTTTCGCCGGAAAACGCGTTTTGGGCCGAAAACGTGTACGTTTGCACTTCCCCGCCACAGGGAAGCTGCTAGACGGGAATTCTCTGCCTGGTTCTACCCGCTGCCAGGAACGCTACGCAGGGCAAAAGCGATTCTCGTCCTCCGTGCTTGCTTTTTCTCAGAAAGAGCCGTGGTGTGCGTTTTCGCCGGAAAACGCGTTTTCGGCCGAAAACGTGTACGTTTGCACTTCCCGGCCACAGGGAAGCTGCTAGCCGGGAATTCTCTGCCTGGTTCTACCCGCTGCCCGGAACGCTACGCAGGGCAAAAGCGATTCTCGTCCTCCGTGCTTGCTTTTAATCAGAAAGAGCCGTGGTGTGCGTTTTCGCCGGTAAACGCGTTTTCGTCCGAAAACGTGTACGTTTGCACTTCCCGGCCACAGGGAAGCTGCTAGCCGGGAATTCTCTGCCTGGTTCTACCCGCTGCCCGGAACGTTACGCAGGGCAAATGCGATTCTCGTCCTCCGTGCTTGCTTTTTCTCAGAAAGAGCCGTGGTGTGCGTTTTCGCGGGAAAACGCGTTTTCGGCCGAAAACGTGTACGTTTGCATTTCCCGGCCACAGGGAAGCTGCTAGCCGGGAATTCTCTGCCTGGTTCTACCCGCTGCCCGGAACGCTACGCAGGGCAAAAGCGATTCTCGTCCTCCGTGCTTGCTTTTTCTCAGAAAGAGCCGTGGTGTGCGTTTTCGCCGGAAAACGCGTTTTCGGCCGAAAACGTGTACGTTTGCACTTCCCCGCCACAGGGAAGCTGCTAGACGGGAATTCTCTGCCTGGTTCTACCCGCTGCCAGGAACGCTACGCAGGGCAAAAGCGATTCTCGTCCTCCGTGCTTGCTTTTTCTCAGAAAGAGCCGTGGTGTGCGTTTTCGCCGGAAAACGCGTTTTCGGCCGAAAACGTGTACGTTTGCACTTCCCGGCCACAGGGAAGCTGCTAGCCGGGAATTCTCTGCCTGGTTCTACCCGCTGCCCGGAACGCTACGCAGGGCAAAAGCGATTCTCGTCCTCCGTGCTTGCTTTTTCTCAGAAAGAGCCGTGGTGTGCGTTTTCGCCGGAAAACGCGTTTTCGGCCGAAAACGTGTACGTTTGCACTTCCCGGCCACAGGGAAGCTGCTAGCCGGGAATTCTCTGCCTGGTTCTACCCGCTGCCCGGAACACTACGCAGGGCAAAAGCGATTCTCGTCCTCCGTGCTTGCTTTTTCTCAGAAAGAGCCGTGGTGTGCGTTTTCGCCGGTAAACGCGTTTTCGGCCGAAAACGTGTACGTTTGCACTTCCCGGCCACAGGGAAGCTGCTAGACGGGAATTCTCTGCCTGGTTCTACCCGCTGCCCGGAACGCTACGCAGGGCAAAAGCGATTCTCGTCCTCCGTGCTTGCTTTTTCTCAGAAAGAGCCGTGGTGTGCGTTTTCGCCGGAAAACGCGTTTTCGGCGAAAACGTGTACGTTTGCACTTCCCGGCCACAGGGAAGCTGCTAGCCGGGAATTCTCTGCCTGGTTCTACCCGCTGCCCGGAACACTACGCAGGGCAAAAGCGATTCTCGTCCTCCGTGCTTGCTTTTTCTCAGAAAGAGCCGTGGTGTGCGTTTTCGCCAGAAAACGCTTTTTCGGCCGAAAACGTGTACGTTTGCACTTCCCCGCCACAGGGAAGCTGCTAGCCGGGAATTCTCTGCCTGGTTCTACCCGCTGCCCGGAACGCTAAGCAGGGCAAAAGCGATTCTCGTCCTCCGTGCTTGCTTTTTCTCAGAAAGAGCCGTGGTGTGCGTTTTCGCCGGTAAACGCGTTTTCGGCCGAAAACGTGTACGTTTGCACTTCCCGGCCACAGGGAAGCTGCTAGCCGGGAATTCTCTGCCTGGTTCTACCCGCTGCCCGGAACGCTACGCAGGGCAAAAGCGATTCTCGTCCTCCGTGCTTGCTTTTTCTCAGAAAGAGCCGTGGTGTGCGTTTTCGCCGGAAAACGCGTTTTCGGCCGAAAACGTGTACGTTTGCACTTCCCGGCCACAGGGAAGCTGCTAGACGGGAATTCTCTGCCTGGTTCTACCCGCTGCCCGGAACGCTACGCAGGGCAAAAGCGATTCTCGTCCTCCGTGCTTGCTTTTTCCCAGAAAGAGCCGTGGTGTGCGTTTTCGCCGGAAAACGCGTTTTCGGCCGAAAACGTGTACGTTTGCACTTCCCGGCCACAGGGAAGCTGCTAGCCGGGAATTCTCTGCCTGGTTCTACCCGCTGCCCGGAACGCTACGCAGGGCAAAAGCGATTCTCGTCCTCCGTGCTTGCTTTTTCCCAGAAAGAGCCGTGGTGTGCGTTTTCGCCGGAAAACGCGTTTTCGGCCGAAAACGTGTACGTTTGCACTTCCCGGCCACAGGGAAGCTGCTAGCCGGGAATTCTCTGCCTGGTTCTACCCGCTGCCCGGAACGCTACGCAGGGCAAAAGCGATTCTCGTCCTCCGTGCTTGCTTTTTCTCAGAAAGAGCCGTGGTGTGCGTTTTCGCCGGAAAACGCGTTTTCGGCGAAAACGTGTACGTTTGCACTTCCCGGCCACAGGGAAGCTGCTAGCCGGGAATTCTCTGCCTGGTTCTACCCGCTGCCCGGAACACTACGCAGGGCAAAAGCGATTCTCGTCCTCCGTGCTTGCTTTTTCTCAGAAAGAGCCGTGGTGTGCGTTTTCGCCGGAAAACGCTTTTTCGGCCGAAAACGTGTACGTTTGCACTTCCCCGCCACAGGGAAGCTGCTAGCCGGGAATTCTCTGCCTGGTTCTACCCGCTGCCCGGAACGCTACGCAGGGCAAAAGCGATTCTCGTCCTCCGTGCTTGCTTTTTCTCAGAAAGAGCCGTGGTGTGCGTTTTCGCCGGTAAACGCGTTTTCGGCCGAAAACGTGTAAGTTTGCACTTCCCCGCCACAGGGAAGCTGCTAGCCGGGAATTCTCTGCCTGGTTCTACCCGCTGCCCGGAACGCTACGCAGGGCAAAAGCGATTCTCGTCCTCCGTGCTTGCTTTTTCTCAGAAAGAGCCGTGGTGTGCGTTTTCGCCAGAAAACGCGTTTTCGGCCGAAAACGTGTACGTTTGCACTTCCCGGCCACAGGGAAGCTGCTAGCCGGGAATTCTCTGCCTGGTTCTACCCGCTGCCCGGAACGCTACACAGGGCAAAAGCGATTCTCGTCCTCCGTGCTTGCTTTTTCTCAGAAAGAGCCGTGGTGTGCGTTTTCGCCGGAAAACGCGTTTTCGGCCGAAAACGTGTACGTTTGCACTTCCCCGCCACAGGGAAGCTGCTAGCCGGGAATTCTCTGCCTGGTTCTACCCGCTGCCCGGAACGCTACGCAGGGCAAAAGCGATTCTCGTCCTCCGTGCTTGCTTTTTCTCAGAAAGAGCCGTGGTGTGCGTTTTCGCCGGAAAACGCGTTTTCGGCCGAAAACGTGTACGTTTGCACTTCCCGGCCACAGGGAAGCTGCTAGCCGGGAATTCTCTGCCTGGTTCTACCCGCTGCCCGGAACGCTACGCAGGGCAAAAGCGATTCTCGTCCTCCGTGCTTGCTTTTTCTCAGAAAGAGCCGTGGTGTGCGTTTTCGCGGGAAAACGCGTTTTCGGCCGAAAACCTGTACGTTTGCACTTCCCGGCCACAGGGAAGCTGCTAGCCGGGAATTCTCTGCCTGGTTCTACCCGCTGCCCGGAACACTACGCAGGGCAAAAGCGATTCTCGTCCTCCGTGCTTGCTTTTTCTCAGAAAGAGCCGTGGTGTGCGTTTTCGCCGGAAAACGCGTTTTCGGCCGAAAACGTGTACGTTTGCACTTCCCGGCCACATGGAAGCTGCTAGACGGGAATTCTCTGCCTGGTTCTACCCGCTGCCCGGAACGCTACGCAGGGCAAAAGCGATTCTCGTCCTCCGTGCTTGCTTTTTCTCAGAAAGAGCCGTGGTGTGCGTTTTCGCCGGAAAACGCGTTTTCGGCGAAAACGTGTACGTTTGCACTTCCCGGCCACAGGGAAGCTGGTAGCCGGGAATTCTCTGCCTGGTTCTACCCGCTGCCCGGAACACTACGCAGGGCAAAAGCGATTCTCGTCCTCCGTGCTTGCTTTTTCTCAGAAAGAGCCGTGGTGTGCGTTTTCGCCAGAAAACGCGTTTTCGGCCGAAAACGTGTACGTTTGCACTTCCCCGCCACAGGGAAGCTGCTAGCCGGGAATTCTCTGCCTGGTTCTACCCGCTGCCCGGAACGCTACGCAGGGCAAAAGCGATTCTCGTCCTCCGTGCTTGCTTTTTCTCAGAAAGAGCCGTGGTGTGCGTTTTCGCCAGAAAACGTGTTTTCGGCCGAAAACGTGTACGTTTGCACTTCCCGGCCACAGGGAAGCTGCTAGCCGGGAATTCTCTGCCTGGTTCTACCCGCTGCCCGGAACGCTACGCAGGGCAAAAGCGATTCTCGTCCTCCGTGCTTGCTTTTTCTCAGAAAGAGCCGTGGTGTGCGTTTTCGCCAGAAAACGCGTTTTCGGCCGAAAACGTGTAAGTTTGCACTTCCCCGCCACAGGGAAGCTGCTAGCCGGGAATTCTCTGCCTGGTTCTACCCGCTGCCCGGAACGCTACGCAGGGCAAAAGCGATTCTCGTCCTCCGTGCTTGCTTTTTCTCAGAAAGAGCCGTGGTGTGCGTTTTCGCCGGAAAACGCGTTTTCGGCCGAAAACGTGTATGTTTGCACTTCCCGGCCACAGGGAAGCTGCTAGACGGCAATTCGCTGCCTGGTTCTACCCGCTGCCCGGAACGCTACGCAGGGCAAAAGCGATTCTCGTCCTCCGTGCTTGCTTTTTCTCAGAAAGAGCCGTGGTGTGCGTTTTCGCCGGAAAACGTGTTTTCGGCGAAAACGTGTACGTTTGCACTTCCCGGCCACAGGGAAGCTGCTAGCCGGGAATTCTCTGCCTGGTTCTACCCGCTGCCCGGAACACTACGCAGGGCAAAAGCGATTCTCGTCCTCCGTGCTTGCTTTTTCTCAGAAAGAGCCGTGGTGTGCGTTTTCGCCAGAAAACGCGTTTTCGGCCAAAAACGTGTACGTTTGCACTTCCCCGCCACAGGGAAGCTGCTAGCCGGGAATTCTCTGCCTGGTTCTACCCGCTGCCCGGAACGCTACGCAGGGCAAAAGCGATTCTCGTCCTCCGTGCTTGCTTTTTCTCAGAAAGAGCCGTGGTGTGCGTTTTCGCCCGAAAACGCGTTTTCGGCCGAAAACGTGTACGTTTGCACTTCCCCGCCACAGGGAAGCTGCTAGACGGGAATTCTCTGCCTGGTTCTACCCGCTGCCCGTAACGCTACGCAGGGCAAAAGCGATTCTCGTCCTCCGTGCTTGCTTTTTCTCAGAAAGAGCCGTGGTGTGCGTTTTCGCCGGAAAACGCGTTTTCGGCCGAAAACGTGTACGTTTGCACTTCCCGGCCACAGGGAAGCTTCTAGCCGGGAATTCTCTGCCTGGTTCTACCCGCTGCCCGGAACACTATGCAGGGCAAAAGCGATTCTCGTCCTCCGTGCTTGCTTTTTCTCAGAAAGAGCCGTGGTGTGCGTTTTCGCCAGAAAACGCGTTTTCGGCCGAAAACGTGTACGTTTGCACTTCCCCGCCACAGGGAAGCTGCTAGCCGGGAATTCTCTGCCTGGTTCTACCCGCTGCCCGGAACGCTACGCAGGGCAAAAGCGATTCTCGTCCTCCGTGCTTGCTTTTTCTCAGAAAGAGCCGTGGTGTGCGTTTTCGCCAGAAAACGTGTTTTCGGCCGAAAACGTGTACGTTTGCACTTCCCGGCCACAGGGAAGCTGCTAGCCGGGAATTCTCTGCCTGGTTCTACCCGCTGCCCGGAACGCTACGCAGGGCAAAAGCGATTCTCGTCCTCCGTGCTTGCTTTTTCTCAGAAAGAGCCGTGGTGTGCGTTTTCGCCGGAAAACGCGTTTTCGGCCGAAAACGTGTATGTTTGCACTTCCCGGCCACAGGGAAGCTGCTAGACGGCAATTCGCTGCCTGGTTCTACCCGCTGCCCGGAACGCTACGCAGGGCAAAAGCGATTCTCGTCCTCCGTGCTTGCTTTTTCTCAGAAACAGCCGTGGTGTGCGTTTTCGCCGGAAAACGCGTTTTCGGCGAAAACGTGTACGTTTGCACTTCCCCGCCACAGGGAAGCTGCTAGCCGGGAATTCTCTGCCTGGTTCTACCCGCTGCCCGGAACGCTACGCAGGGCAAAAGCGATTCTCGTCCTCCGTGCTTGCTTTTTCTCAGAAAGAGCCGTGGTGTGCGTTTTCGCCCGAAAACGCGTTTTCGGCCGAAAACGTGTACGTTTGCACTTCCCCGCCACAGGGAAGCTGCTAGCCGGGAATTCTCTGCCTGGTTCTACCCGCTGCCCGTAACGCTATGCAGGGCAAAAGCGATTCTCGTCCTCCGTGCTTGCTTTTTCTCAGAAAGAGCCGTGGTGTGCGTTTTCGCCGGAAAACGCGTTTTCGGCCGAAAACGTGTACGTTTGCACTTCCCGGCCACAGGGCAGCTGCTAGCCGGGAATTCTCTGCCTGGTTCTACCCGCTGCCCGGAACGCTACGCAAGGCAAAAGCGATTCTCGTCCTCCGTGCTTGCTTTTTCTCAGAAAGAGCCGTGGTGTGCGTTTTCGCCGGAAAACGCGTTTTCGGACGAAAACGTGTAAGTTTGCACTTCCCCGCCACAGGGAAGCTGCTAGCCGGGAATTCTCTGCCTGGTTCTACCCGCTGCCCGGAACGCTACGCAGGGCAAAAGCGATTCTCGTCCTCCGTGCTTGCTTTTTCTCAGAAAGAGCCGTGGTGTGCGTTTTCGCCGGAAAATGCGTTTTCGGCCGAAAACGTGTACGTTTGCACTTCCCGGCCACAGGGAAGCTGCTAGACGGGAATTCTCTGCCTGGTTCTACCCGCTGCCCGGAACGCTACGCAGGGCAAAAGCGATTCTCGTCCTCCGTGCTTGCTTTTTCTCAGAAAGAGCCGTGGTGTGCGTTTTCGCCGGAAAACGCGTTTTCGGCCGAAAACGTGTACGTTTGCACTTCCCGGCCACAGGGAAGCTGCTAGCCGGGAATTCTCTGCCTGGTTCTACCCGCTGCCCGGAACGCTACGCAGGGCAAAAGCGATTCTCGTCCTCCGTGCTTGCTTTTTCTCAGAAAGAGCCGTGGTGTGCGTTTTCGCCGGTAAACGCGTTTTCGGCCGAAAACGTGTACGTTTGCACTTCCCGGCCACAGGGAAGCTGGTAGCCGGGAATTCTCTGCCTGGTTCTACCCGCTGCCCGGAACACTACGCAGGGCAAAAGCGATTCTCGTCCTCCGTGCTTGCTTTTTCTCAGAAAGAGCCGTGGTGTGCGTTTTCGCCAGAAAACGCGTTTTCGGCCGAAAACGTGTACGTTTGCACTTCCCCGCCACAGGGAAGCTGCTAGCCGGGAATTCTCTGCCTGGTTCTACCCGCTGCCCGGAACGCTACGCAGGGCAAAAGCGATTCTCGTCCTCCGTGCTTGCTTTTTCTCAGAAAGAGCCGTGGTGTGCGTTTTCGCCAGAAAACGTGTTTTCGGCCGAAAACGTGTACGTTTGCACTTCCCGGCCACAGGGAAGCTGCTAGCCGGGAATTCTCTGCCTGGTTCTACCCGCTGCCCGGAACGCTACGCAGGGCAAAAGCGATTCTCGTCCTCCGTGCTTGCTTTTTCTCAGAAAGAGCCGTGGTGTGCGTTTTCGCCGGAAAACGCGTTTTCGGCCGAAAACGTGTAAGTTTGCACTTCCCCGCCACAGGGAAGCTGCTAGCCGGGAATTCTCTGCCTGGTTCTACCCGCTGCCCGGAACGCTACGCAGGGCAAAAGCGATTCTCGTCCTCCGTGCTTGCTTTTTCTCAGAAAGAGCCGTGGTGTGCGTTTTCGCCGGAAAACGCGTTTTCGGCCGAAAACGTGTATGTTTGCACTTCCCGGCCACAGGGAAGCTGCTAGACGGCAATTCGCTGCCTGGTTCTACCCGCTGCCCGGAACGCTACGCAGGGCAAAAGCGATTCTCGTCCTCCGTGCTTGCTTTTTCTCAGAAAGAGCCGTGGTGTGCGTTTTCGCCGGAAAACGCGTTTTCGGCGAAAACGTGTACGTTTGCACTTCCCGGCCACAGGGAAGCTGCTAGCCGGGAATTCTCTGCCTGGTTCTACCCGCTGCCCGGAACACTACGCAGGGCAAAAGCGATTCTCGTCCTCCGTGCTTGCTTTTTCTCAGAAAGAGCCGTGGTGTGCGTTTTCGCCAGAAAACGCGTTTTCGGCCGAAAACGTGTACGTTTGCACTTCCCCGCCACAGGGAAGCTGCTAGCCGGGAATTCTCTGCCTGGTTCTACCCGCTGCCCGGAACACTACGCAGGGCAAAAGCGATTCTCGTCCTCCGTGCTTGCTTTTTCTCAGAAAGAGCCGTGGTGTGCGTTTTCGCCAGAAAACGCGTTTTCGGCCGAAAACGTGTACGTTTGCACTTCCCCGCCACAGGGAAGCTGCTAGCCGGGAATTCTCTGCCTGGTTCTACCCGCTGCCCGGAACGCTACGCAGGGCAAAAGCGATTCTCGTCCTCCGTGCTTGCTTTTTCTCAGAAAGAGCCGTGGTGTGCGTTTTCGCCAGAAAACGTGTTTTCGGCTGAAAACGTGTACGTTTGCACTTCCCGGCCACAGGGAAGCTGCTAGCCGGGAATTCTCTGCCTGGTTCTACCCGCTGCCCGGAACGCTACGCAGGGCAAAAGCGATTCTCGTCCTCCGTGCTTGCTTTTTCTCAGAAAGAGCCGTGGTGTGCGTTTTCGCCGGAAAACGCGTTTTCGGCCGAAAACGTGTACGTTTGCACTTCCCGGCCACATGGAAGCTGCTAGACGGGAATTCTCTGCCTGGTTCTACCCGCTGCCCGGAACGCTACGCAGGGCAAAAGCGATTCTCGTCCTCCGTGCTTGCTTTTTCTCAGAAAGAGCCGTGGTGTGCGTTTTCGCCGGAAAACGCGTTTTCGGCGAAAACGTGTACGTTTGCACTTCCCGGCCACAGGGAAGCTGCTAGCCGGGAATTCTCTGCCTGGTTCTACCCGCTGCCCGGAACACTACGCAGGGCAAAAGCGATTCTCGTCCTCCGTGCTTGCTTTTTCTCAGAAAGAGCCGTGGTGTGCGTTTTCGCCAGAAAACGCGTTTTCGGCCGAAAACGTGTACGTTTGCACTTCCCCGCCACAGGGAAGCTGCTAGCCGGGAATTCTCTGCCTGGTTCTACCCGCTGCCCGGAACGCTACGCAGGGCAAAAGCGATTCTCGTCCTCCGTGCTTGCTTTTTCTCAGAAAGAGCCGTGGTGTGCGTTTTCGCCAGAAAACGTGTTTTCGGCCGAAAACGTGTACGTTTGCACTTCCCGGCCACAGGGAAGCTGCTAGCCGGGAATTCTCTGCCTGGTTCTACCCGCTGCCCGGAACGCTACGCAGGGCAAAAGCGATTCTCGTCCTCCGTGCTTGCTTTTTCTCAGAAAGAGCCGTGGTGTGCGTTTTCGCCGGAAAACGCGTTTTCGGCCGAAAACGTGTAAGTTTGCACTTCCCGGCCACAGGGAAGCTGCTAGCCGGGAATTCTCTGCCTGGTTCTACCCGCTGCCCGGAACGCTACGCAGGGCAAAAGCGATTCTCGTCCTCCGTGCTTGCTTTTTCTCAGAAAGAGCCGTGGTGTGCGTTTTCGCCGGAAAACGCGTTTTCGGCCGAAAACGTGTATGTTTGCACTTCCCGGCCACAGGGAAGCTGCTAGACGGCAATTCGCTGCCTGGTTCTACCCGCTGCCCGGAACGCTACGCAGGGCAAAAGCGATTCTCGTCCTCCGTGCTTGCTTTTTCTCAGAAAGAGCCGTGGTGTGCGTTTTCGCCGGAAAACGCGTTTTCGGCGAAAACGTGTACGTTTGCACTTCCCGGCCACAGGGAAGCTGCTAGCCGGGAATTCTCTGCCTGGTTCTACCCGCTGCCCGGAACACTACGCAGGGCAAAAGCGATTCTCGTCCTCCGTGCTTGCTTTTTCTCAGAAAGAGCCGTGGTGTGCGTTTTCGCCAGAAAACGCGTTTTCGGCCGAAAACGTGTACGTTTGCACTTCCCCGCCACAGGGAAGCTGCTAGCCGGGAATTCTCTGCCTGGTTCTACCCGCTGCCCGGAACGCTACGCAGGGCAAAAGCGATTCTCGTCCTCCGTGCTTGCTTTTTCTCAGAAAGAGCCGTGGTGTGCGTTCTCGCCCGAAAACGCGTTTTCGGCCGAAAACGTGTACGTTTGCACTTCCCCGCCACAGGGAAGCTGCTAGACGGGAATTCTCTGCCTGGTTCTACCCGCTGCCCGTAACGCTACGCAGGGCAAAAGCGATTCTCGTCCTCCGTGCTTGCTTTTTCTCAGAAAGAGCCGTGGTGTGCGTTTTCGCCGGAAAACGCGTTTTCGGCCGAAAACGTGTACGTTTGCACTTCCCGGCCACAGGGAAGCTGCTAGCCGGGAATTCTCTGCCTGGTTCTACCCGCTGCCCGGAACACTACGCAGGGCAAAAGCGATTCTCGTCCTCCGTGCTTGCTTTTTCTCAGAAAGAGCCGTGGTGTGCGTTTTCGCCAGAAAACGCGTTTTCGGCCGAAAACGTGTACGTTTGCACTTCCCCGCCACAGGGAAGCTGCTAGCCGGGAATTCTCTGCCTGGTTCTACCGCTGCCCGGAACGCTACGCAGGGCAAAAGCGATTCTCGTCCTCCGTGCTTGCTTTTTCTCAGAAAGAGCCGTGGTGTGCGTTTTCGCCAGAAAACGTGTTTTCGGCCGAAAACGTGTACGTTTGCACTTCCCGGCCACAGGGAAGCTGCTAGCCGGGAATTCTCTGCCTGGTTCTACCCGCTGCCCGGAACGCTACGCAGGGCAAAAGCGATTCTCGTCCTCCGTGCTTGCTTTTTCTCAGAAAGAGCCGTGGTGTGCGTTTTCGCCGGAAAACGCAATTTCGGCCGAAAACGTGTATGTTTGCACTTCCCGGCCACAGGGAAGCTGCTAGCCGGGAATTCTCTGCCTGGTTCTACCCGCTGCCCGGAACGCTACGCAGGGCAAAAGCGATTCTCGTCCTCCGTGCTTGCTTTTTCTCAGAAAGAGCCGTGGTGTGCGTTTTCGCCGGAAAACGCGTTTTCGGCGAAAACGTGTACGTTTGCACATCCCGGCCACAGGGAAGCTGGTAGCCGGGAATTCTCTGCCTGGTTCTACCCGCTGCCCGGAACACTACGCAGGGCAAAAGCGATTCTCGTCCTCCGTGCTTGCTTTTTCTCAGAAAGAGCCGTGGTGTGCGTTTTCGCCAGAAAACGCGTTTTCGGCCGAAAACGTGTACGTTTGCACTTCCCCGCCACAGGGAAGCTGCTAGCCGGGAATTCTCTGCCTGGTTCTACCCGCTGCCCGGAACACTACGCAGGGCAAAAGCGATTCTCGTCCTCCGTGCTTGCTTTTTCTCAGAAAGAGCCGTGGTGTGCGTTTTCGCCAGAAAACGTGTTTTCGGCCGAAAACGTGTACGTTTGCACTTCCCCGCCACAGGGAAGCTGCTAGCCGGGAATTCTCTGCCTGGTTCTACCCGCTGCCCGGAACGCTACGCAGGGCAAAAGCGATTCTCGTCCTCCGTGCTTGCTTTTTCTCAGAAAGAGCCGTGGTGTGCGTTTTCGCCAGAAAACGTGTTTTCGGCTGAAAACGTGTACGTTTGCACTTCCCGGCCACAGGGAAGCTGCTAGCCGGGAATTCTCTGCCTGGTTCTACCCGCTGCCCGGAACGCTACGCAGGGCAAAAGCGATTCTCGTCCTCCGTGCTTGCTTTTTCTCAGAAAGAGCCGTGGTGTGCGTTTTCGCCGGAAAACGCGTTTTCGGCCGAAAACGTGTACGTTTGCACTTCCCGGCCACATGGAAGCTGCTAGACGGGAATTCTCTGCCTGGTTCTACCCGCTGCCCGGAACGCTACGCAGGGCAAAAGCGATTCTCGTCCTCCGTGCTTGCTTTTTCTCAGAAAGAGCCGTGGTGTGCGTTTTCGCCGGAAAACGCGTTTTCGGCGAAAACGTGTACGTTTGCACTTCCCGGCCACAGGGAAGCTGCTAGCCGGGAATTCTCTGCCTGGTTCTACCCGCTGCCCGGAACACTACGCAGGGCAAAAGCGATTCTCGTCCTCCGTGCTTGCTTTTTCTCAGAAAGAGCCGTGGTGTGCGTTTTCGCCAGAAAACGCGTTTTCGGCCGAAAACGTGTACGTTTGCACTTCCCCGCCACAGGGAAGCTGCTAGCCGGGAATTCTCTGCCTGGTTCTACCCGCTGCCCGGAACGCTACGCAGGGCAAAAGCGATTCTCGTCCTCCGTGCTTGCTTTTTCTCAGAAAGAGCCGTGGTGTGCGTTTTCGCCAGAAAACGTGTTTTCGGCCGAAAACGTGTACGTTTGCACTTCCCGGCCACAGGGAAGCTGCTAGCCGGGAATTCTCTGCCTGGTTCTACCCGCTGCCCGGAACGCTACGCAGGGCAAAAGCGATTCTCGTCCTCCGTGCTTGCTTTTTCTCAGAAAGAGCCGTGGTGTGCGTTTTCGCCGGAAAACGCGTTTTCGGCCGAAAACGTGTAAGTTTGCACTTCCCGGCCACAGGGAAGCTGCTAGCCGGGAATTCTCTGCCTGGTTCTACCCGCTGCCCGGAACGCTACGCAGGGCAAAAGCGATTCTCGTCCTCCGTGCTTGCTTTTTCTCAGAAAGAGCCGAGGTGTGCGTTTTCGCCGGAAAACGCGTTTTCGGCCGAAAACGTGTATGTTTGCACTTCCCGGCCACAGGGAAGCTGCTAGACGGCAATTCGCTGCCTGGTTCTACCCGCTGCCCGGAACGCTACGCAGGGCAAAAGCGATTCTCGTCCTCCGTGCTTGCTTTTTCTCAGAAAGAGCCGTGGTGTGCGTTTTCGCCGGAAAACGCGTTTTCGGCGAAAACGTGTACGTTTGCACTTCCCGGCCACAGGGAAGCTGCTAGCCGGGAATTCTCTGCCTGGTTCTACCCGCTGCCCGGAACACTACGCAGGGCAAAAGCGATTCTCGTCCTCCGTGCTTGCTTTTTCTCAGAAAGAGCCGTGGTGTGCGTTTTCGCCAGAAAACGCGTTTTCGGCCGAAAACGTGTATGTTTGCACTTCCCGGCCACAGGGAAGCTGCTAGCCGGGAATTCTCTGCCTGGTTCTACCCGCTGCCCGGAACGCTACGCAGGGCAAAAGCGATTCTCGTCCTCCGTGCTTGCTTTTTCTCAGAAAGAGCCGTGGTGTGCGTTTTCGCCCGAAAACGCGTTTTCGGCCGAAAACGTGTACGTTTGCACTTCCCCGCCACAGGGAAGCTGCTAGACGGGAATTCTCTGCCTGGTTCTACCCGCTGCCCGTAACGCTACGCAGGGCAAAAGCGATTCTCGTCCTCCGTGCTTGCTTTTTCTCAGAAAGAGCCGTGGTGTGCGTTTTCGCCGGAAAACGCGTTTTCGGCCGAAAACGTGTACGTTTGCACTTCCCGGCCACAGGGAAGCTGCTAGCCGGGAATTCTCTGCCTGGTTCTACCCGCTGCCCGGAACACTACGCAGGGCAAAAGCGATTCTCGTCCTCCGTGCTTGCTTTTTCTCAGAAAGAGCCGTGGTGTGCGTTTTCGCCAGAAAACGCGTTTTCGGCCGAAAACGTGTACGTTTGCACTTCCCCGCCACAGGGAAGCTGCTAGCCGGGAATTCTCTGCCTGGTTCTACCGCTGCCCGGAACGCTACGCAGGGCAAAAGCGATTCTCGTCCTCCGTGCTTGCTTTTTCTCAGAAAGAGCCGTGGTGTGCGTTTTCGCCAGAAAACGTGTTTTCGGCCGAAAACGTGTACGTTTGCACTTCCCGGCCACAGGGAAGCTGCTAGCCGGGAATTCTCTGCCTGGTTCTACCCGCTGCCCGGAACGCTACGCAGGGCAAAAGCGATTCTCGTCCTCCGTGCTTGCTTTTTCTCAGAAAGAGCCGTGGTGTGCGTTTTCGCCGGAAAACGCGTTTTCGGCCGAAAACGTGTATGTTTGCACTTCCCGGCCACAGGGAAGCTGCTAGCCGGGAATTCTCTGCCTGGTTCTACCCGCTGCCCGGAACGCTACGCAGGGCAAAAGCGATTCTCGTCCTCCGTGCTTGCTTTTTCTCAGAAACAGCCGTGGTGTGCGTTTTCGCCGGAAAACGCGTTTTCGGCGAAAACGTGTACGTTTGCACTTCCCGGCCACAGGGAAGCTGCTAGCCGGGAATTCTCTGCCTGGTTCTACCCGCTGCCCGGAACGCTACGCAGGGCAAAAGCGATTCTCGTCCTCCGTGCTTGCTTTTTCTCAGAAAGAGCCGTGGTGTGCGTTTTCGCCGGAAAACGCGTTTTCGGCCGAAAACGTGTACGTTTGCACTTCCCGGCCACAGGGAAGCTGCTAGCCGGGAATTCTCTGCCTGGTTCTACCCGCTGCCCGGAACGCTACGCAGGGCAAAAGCGATTCTCGTCCTCCGTGCTTGCTTTTTCTCAGAAAGAGCCGTGGTGTGCGTTTTCGCCGGAAAACGCGTTTTCGGCCGAAAACGTGTACGTTTGCACTTCCCGGCCACAGGGCAGCTGCTAGCCGGGAATTCTCTGCCTGGTTCTACCCGCTGCCCGGAACGCTACGCAAGGCAAAAGCGATTCTCGTCCTCCGTGCTTGCTTTTTCTCAGAAAGAGCCGTGGTGTGCGTTTTCGCCGGAAAACGCGTTTTCGGACGAAAACGTGTAAGTTTGCACTTCCCCGCCACAGGGAAGCTGCTAGCCGGGAATTCTCTGCCTGGTTCTACCCGCTGCCCGGAACGCTACGCAGGGCAAAAGCGATTCTCGTCCTCCGTGCTTGCTTTTTCTCAGAAAGAGCCGTGGTGTGCGTTTTCGCCGGAAAATGCGTTTTCGGCCGAAAACGTGTACGTTTGCACTTCCCGGCCACAGGGAAGCTGCTAGACGGGAATTCTCTGCCTGGTTCTACCCGCTGCCCGGAACGCTACGCAGGGCAAAAGCGATTCTCGTCCTCCGTGCTTGCTTTTTCTCAGAAAGAGCCGTGGTGTGCGTTTTCGCCGGAAAACGCGTTTTCGGCCGAAAACATGTACGTTTGCACTTCCCGGCCACAGGGAAGCTGCTAGCCGGGAATTCTCTGCCTGGTTCTACCCGCTGCCCGGAACGCTACGCAGGGCAAAAGCGATTCTCGTCCTCCGTGCTTGCTTTTTCTCAGAAAGAGCCGTGGTGTGCGTTTTCGCCGGTAAACGCGTTTTCGGCCGAAAACGTGTACGTTTGCACTTCCCGGCCACAGGGAAGCTGCTAGCCGGGAATTCTCTGCCTGGTTCTACCCGCTGCCCGGAACGCTACGCAGGGCAAAAGCGATTCTCGTCCTCCGTGCTTGCTTTTTCTCAGAAAGAGCCGTGGTGTGCGTTTTCGCCGGAAAACGTGTTTTCGGCCGAAAACGTGTACGTTTGCACTTCCCGGCCACAGGGAAGCTGCTAGCCGGGAATTCTCTGCCTGGTTCTACCCGCTGCCCGGAACGCTACGCAGGGCAAAAGCGATTCTCGTCCTCCGTGCTTGCTTTTTCTCAGAAAGAGCCGTGGTGTGCGTTTTCGCCGGAAAACGCGTTTTCGGCCGAAAACGTGTAAGTTTGCACTTCCCCGCCACAGGGAAGCTGCTAGCCGGGAATTCTCTGCCTGGTTCTACCCGCTGCCCGGAACGCTACGCAGGGCAAAAGCGATTCTCGTCCTCCGTGCTTGCTTTTTCTCAGAAAGAGCCGTGGTGTGCGTTTTCGCCGGAAAACGCGTTTTCGGCCGAAAACGTGTATGTTTGCACTTCCCGGCCACAGGGAAGCTGCTAGACGGCAATTCGCTGCCTGGTTCTACCCGCTGCCCGGAACGCTACGCAGGGCAAAAGCGATTCTCGTCCTCCGTGCTTGCTTTTTCTCAGAAAGAGCCGTGGTGTGCGTTTTCGCCGGAAAACGCGTTTTCGGCGAAAACGTGTACGTTTGCACTTCCCGGCCACAGGGAAGCTGCTAGCCGGGAATTCTCTGCCTGGTTCTACCCGCTGCCCGGAACGCTACGCAGGGCAAAAGCGATTCTCGTCCTCCGTGCTTGCTTTTTCTCAGAAAGAGCCGTGGTGTGCGTTTTCGCCCGAAAACGCGTTTTCGGCCGAAAACGTGTACGTTTGCACTTCCCGGCCACAGGGAAGCTGCTAGCCGGGAATTCTCTGCCTGGTTCTACCCGCTGCCCGTAACGCTACGCAGGGCAAAAGCGATTCTCGTCCTCCGTGCTTGCTTTTTCTCAGAAAGAGCCGTGGTGTACGTTTTCGCCGGAAAACGCGTTTTCGGCCGAAAACGTGTACGTTTGCACTTCCCGGCCACAGGGAAGCTGCTAGCCGGGAATTCTCTGCCTGGTTCTACCCGCTGCCCGGAACGCTACGCAGGGCAAAAGCGATTCTCGTCCTCCGTGCTTGCTTTTTCTCAGAAAGAGCCGTGGTGTGCGTTTTCGCCGGAAAACGCGTTTTCGGCCGAAAACGTGTACGTTTGCACTTCCCGGCCACAGGGAAGCTGCTAGCCGGGAATTCTCTGCCTGGTTCTACCCGCTGCCCGGAACGCTACGCAAGGCAAAAGCGATTCTCGTCCTCCGTGCTTGCTTTTTCTCAGAAAGAGCCGTGGTGTGCGTTTTCGCCGGAAAACGCGTTTTCGGACGAAAACGTGTAAGTTTGCACTTCCCCGCCACAGGGAAGCTGCTAGCCGGGAATTCTCTGCCTGGTTCTACCCGCTGCCCGGAACGCTACGCAGGGCAAAAGCGATTCTCGTCCTCCGTGCTTGCTTTTTCTCAGAAAGAGCCGTGGTGTGCGTTTTCGCCGGAAAATGCGTTTTCGGCCGAAAACGTGTACGTTTGCACTTCCCGGCCACAGGGAAGCTGCTAGACGGGAATTCTCTGCCTGGTTCTACCCGCTGCCCGGAACGCTACGCAGGGCAAAAGCGATTCTCGTCCTCCGTGCTTGCTTTTTCTCAGAAAGAGCCGTGGTGTGCGTTTTCGCCGGAAAACGCGTTTTCGGCCGAAAACGTGTACGTTTGCACTTCCCGGCCACAGGGAAGCTGCTAGCCGGGAATTCTCTGCCTGGTTCTACCCACTGCTCAGAACACTACGCAGGGCAAAAGCGATTCTCGTCCTCCGTGCTTGCTTTTTCTCAGAAAGAGCCGTGGTGTGCGTTTTCGCCGGAAAACGCGTTTTCGGCCGAAAACGTGTACGTTTGCACTTCCCCGCCACAGGGAAGCTGCTAGACGGGAATTCTCTGCCTGGTTCTACTCGCTGCACGGAACGCTACGCAGGGCAAAAGCGATTCTCGTCCTCCGTGCTTGCTTTTTCTCAGAAAGAGCCGTGGTGTGCGTTTTCGCCGGTAAACGCGTTTTCGGCCGAAAACGTGTACGTTTGCACTTCCCGGCCACAGGGAAGCTGCTAGCCGGGAATTCTCTGTCTGGTTCTACCCGCTGCCCGGAACGCTACGCAGGGCAAAAGCGATTCTCGTCCTCCGTGCTTGCTTTTTCTCAGAAAGAGCCGTGGTGTGCGTTTTCGCCGGAAAACGCGTTTTCGGCCGAAAACGTGTACGTTTGCACTTCCCGGCCACAGGGAAGCTGCTAGCCGGGAATTCTCTGCCTGGTTCTACCCGCTGCCCGGAACGCTACGCAGGGCAAAAGCGATTCTCGTCCTCCGTGCTTGCTTTTTCTCAGAAAGAGCCGTGGTGTGAGTTTTCGCGGGAAAACGCGTTTTCGGCCGAAAACCTGTACGTTTGCACTTCCCGGCCACAGGGAAGCTGCTAGCCGGGAATTCTCTGCCTGGTTCTACCCGCTGCCCGGAACGCTACGCAGGGCAAAAGCGATTCTCGTCCTCCGTGCTTGCTTTTTCTCAGAAAGAGCCATGGTGTGCTTTTTCGCCGGAAAACGCGTTTTCGGCCGAAAACGTGTACGTTTGCACTTCCCGGCCACAGGGCAGCTGCTAGCCGGGAATTCTCTGCCTGGTTCTACCCGCTGCTCAGAACGCTACGCAGGGCAAAAGCGATTCTCGTCCTCCGTGCTTGCTTTTTCTCAGAAAGAGCCGTGGTGTGCGTTTTCGCCGGAAAACGCGTTTTCGGCCGAAAACGTGTACGTTTGCACTTCCCGGCCACAGGGAAGCTGCTAGCCGGGAATTCTCTGCCTGGTTCTACCCGCTGCCCGGAACGCTACGCAGGGCAAAAGCGATTCTCGTCCTCCGTACTTGCTTTGTCTCAGAAAGAGCCGTGGTGTGCTTTTTCGCCGGAAAACGCGTTTTCGGCCAAAAACGTGTACGTTTGCACTTCCCGGCCACAGGGAAGCTGCTAGCCGGCAATTCTCTGCCTGGTTCTACCCGCTGCTCAGAACGCTACGCAGGGCAAAAGCGATTCTCGTCCTCCGTGCTTGCTTTATCTCAGAAAGAGCCGTGGTGTGCGTTTTCGCCAGAAAAGGCGTTTTCGGCCGAAAACGTGTACGTTTGCACTTCCCCGCCACAGGGAAGCTGCTAGCCGGGAATTCTCTGCCTGGTTCTACCCGCTGCCCGGAACGCTACGCAGGGCAAAAGCGATTCTCGTCCTCCGTACTTGCTTTGTCTCAGAAAGAGCCGTGGTGTGCTTTTTCGCCGGAAAACGCGTTTTCGGCCAAAAACGTGTACGTTTGCACTTCCCGGCCACAGGGAAGCTGCTAGCCGGCAATTCTCTGCCTGGTTCTACCCGCTGCTCAGAACGCTACGCAGGGCAAAAGCGATTCTCGTCCTCCGTGCTTGCTTTTTCTCAGAAAGAGCCGTGGTGTGCGTTTTCGCCGGAAAACGCGTTTTCGGCCGAAAACGTGTACGTTTGCACTTCCCGGCCACAGGGAAGCTGCTAGCCGGGAATTCTCTGCCTGGTTCTACCCGCTGCCCGGAACGCTACGCAGGGCAAAAGCGATTCTCGTCCTCCGTGCTTGCTTTTTCTCAGAAAGAGCCGTGGTGTGCGTTTTCGCCGGAAAACGCGTTTTCGGCCGAAAACGTGTACGTTTGCACTTCCCGGCCACAGGGAAGCTGCTAGCCGGGAATTCTCTGCCTGGTTCTACCCGCTGCCAGGAACGCTACGCAGGGCAAAAGAGATTCTCGTCCTCCGTGCTTGCTTTTTCTCAGAAAGAGCCGTGGTGTGCGTTTTCGCCGGAAAACGCGTTTTCGGCCGAAAACGTGTACGTTTGCACTTCCCGGCCACAGGGAAGCTGCTAGCCGGGAATTCTCTGCCTGGTTCTACCCGCTGCCCGGAACGCTACGCAGGGCAAAAGCGATTCTCGTCCTCCGTGCTTGCTTTTTCTCAGAAAGAGCCGTGGTGTGCGTTTTCGCCGGAAAACGCGTTTTCGGCCGAAAACGTGTACGTTTGCACTTCCCGGCCACAGGGAAGCTGCTAGCCGGGAATTCTCTGCCTGGTTCTACCCGCTGCCAGGAACGCTACGCAGGGCAAAAGCGATTCTCGTCCTCCGTGCTTGCTTTTTCTCAGAAAGAGCCGTGGTGTGCGTTTTCGCGGGAAAACGCGTTTTCGGCCGAAAACGTGTACGTTTGCACTTCCCGGCCACAGGGAAGCTGCTAGCCGGGAATTCTCTGCCTGGTTCTACCCGCTGCCCGGAACGCTACGCAGGGCAAAAGCGATTCTCGTCCTCCGTGCTTGCTTTTTCTCAGAAAGAGCCGTGGTGTGCGTTTTCGCTAGAAAACGCGTTTTCGGCCGAAAACGTGTACGTTTGCACTTCCCGGCCACAGGGAAGCTGCTAGCCGGGAATTCTCTGCCTGGTTCTACCCGCTGCCCGGAACACTACGCAGGGCAAAAGCGATTCTCGTCCTCCGTGCTTGCTTTTTCTCAGAAAGAGCCGTGGTGTGCGTTTTCGCCAGAAAACGCGTTTTCGGCCGAAAACGTGTACGTTTGCACTTCCCGGCCACAGGGAAGCTGCTAGCCGGGAATTCTCTGCCTGGTTCTACCCGCTGCCCGGAACGCTACGCAGGGCAAAAGCGATTCTCGTCCTCCGTGCTTGCTTTTTCTCAGAAAGAGCCGTGGTGTGAGTTTTCGCCGGAAAACGCGTTTTCGGCCGAAAACGTGTACGTTTGCACTTCCCGGCCACAGGGCAGCTGCTAGCCGGGAATTCTCTGCCTGGTTCTACCCGCTGCCCGGAACGCTACGCAGGGCAAAAGCGATTCTCGTCCTCCGTGCTTGCTTTTTCTCAGAAAGAGCCGTGGTGTGCGTTTTCGCCGGAAAACGCGTTTTCGGCCGAAAACGTGTACGTTTGCACTTCCCCGCCACAGGGAAGCTGCTAGCCGGGAATTCTCTGCCTGGTTCTACCCGCTGCCCGGAACGCTACGCAGGGCAAAAGCGATTCTCGTCCTCCGTGCTTGCTTTTTCTCAGAAAGAGCCGTGGTGTGCGTTTTCGCCGGAAAACGCGTTTTCGGCCGAAAACGTGTACGTTTGCACTTCCCGGCCACAGGGAAGCTGCTAGCCGGGAATTCTCTGCCTGGTTCTACCCGCTGCCCGGAACGCTACGCAGGGCAAAAGCGATTCTCGTCCTCCGTGCTTGCTTTTTCTCAGAAAGAGCCGTGGTGTGCGTTTTCGCCGGAAAACGCGTTTTCGGCCGAAAACGTGTACGTTTGCACTTCCCGGCCACAGGGAAGCTGCTAGCCGGGAATTCTCTGCCTGGTTCTACCCGCTGCCCGGAACACTACGCAGGGCAAAAGCGATTCTCGTCCTCCGTGCTTGCTTTTTCTCAGAAAGATCCGTGGTGTGCGTTTTCGCCAGAAAACGCGTTTTCGGCCGAAAACGTGTACGTTTGCACTTCCCGGCCACAGGGAAGCTGCTAGCCGGGAATTCTCTGCCTGGTTCTACCCGCTGCCCGGAACACTACGCAGGGCAAAAGCGATTCTCGTCCTCCGTGCTTGCTTTTTCTCAGAAAGAGCCGTGGTGTGCGTTTTCGCCGGAAAACGCGTTTTCGGCCGAAAACGTGTACGTTTGCACTTCCCGGCCACAGGGAAGCTGCTAGCCGGGAATTCTCTGCCTGGTTCTACCCGCTGCCCGGAACGCTACGCAGGGCAAAAGCGATTCTCGTCCTCCGTGCTTGCTTTTTCTCAGAAAGAGCCGTGGTGTGCGTTTTCGCCGGAAAACGCGTTTTCGGCCGAAAACGTGTACGTTTGCACTTCCCGGCCACAGGGAAGCTGCTAGCCGGGAATTCTCTGCCTGGTTCTACCCGCTGCCCGGAACGCTACGCAGGGCAAAAGCGATTCTCGTCCTCCGTGCTTGCTTTTTCTCAGAAAGAGCCGTGGTGTGCGTTTTCGCTGGAAAACGCGTTTTCGGCCGAAAACGTGTACGTTTGCACTTCCCGGCCACAGGGAAGCTGCTAGCCGGGAATTCTCTGCCTGGTTCTACCCGCTGCCCGGAACACTACGCAGGGCAAAAGCGATTCTCGTCCTCCGTGCTTGCTTTTTCTCAGAAAGAGCCGTGGTGTGCGTTTTCGCCAGAAAACGCGTTTTCGGCCGAAAACGTGTACGTTTGCACTTCCCGGCCACAGGGAAGCTGCTAGCCGGGAATTCTCTGCCTGGTTCTACCCGCTGCCCGTAACGCTACGCAGGGCAAAAGCGATTCTCGTCCTCCGTGCTTGCTTTTTCTCAGAAAGAGCCGTGGTGTGCGTTTTCGCCGGAAAACGCGTTTTCGGCCGAAAACGTGTACGTTTGCACTTCCCCGCCACAGGGAAGCTGCTAGCCGGGAATTCTCTGCCTGGTTCTACCCGCTGCCCGGAACGCTACGCAGGGCAAAAGCGATTCTCGTCCTCCGTGCTTGCTTTTTCTCAGAAAGATCCGTGGTGTGCGTTTTCGCCAGAAAACGCGTTTTCGGCCGAAAACGTGTACGTTTGCACTTCCCGGCCACAGGGAAGCTGCTAGCCGGGAATTCTCTGCCTGGTTCTACCCGCTGCCCGGAACACTACGCAGGGCAAAAGCGATTCTCGTCCTCCGTGCTTGCTTTTTCTCAGAAAGATCCGTGGTGTGCGTTTTCGCCAGAAAACGCGTTTTCGGCCGAAAACGTGTACGTTTGCACTTCCCGGCCACAGGGAAGCTGCTAGCCGGGAATTCTCTGCCTGGTTCTACCCGCTGCCCGGAATACTACGCAGGGCAAAAGCGATTCTCGTCCTCCGTGCTTGCTTTTTCTCAGAAAGAGCCGTGGTGTGCGTTTTCGCCGGAAAACGCGTTTTCGGCCGAAAACGTGTACGTTTGCACTTCCCGGCCACAGGGAAGCTGCTAGCCGGGAATTCTCTGCCTGGTTCTACCCGCTGCCCGGAACGCTACGCAGGGCAAAAGCGATTCTCGTCCTCCGTGCTTGCTTTTTCTCAGAAAGAGCCGTGGTGTGCGTTTTCGCCGGAAAACGCGTTTTCGGCCGAAAACGTGTACGTTTGCACTTCCCGGCCACAGGGCAGCTGCTAGCCGGGAATTCTCTGCCTGGTTCTACCCGCTGCCCGGAACGCTACGCAGGGCAAAAGCGATTCTCGTCCTCCGTGCTTGCTTTTTCTCAGAAAGAGCCGTGGTGTGCGTTTTCGTCAAAAAACGCGTTTTCGGCCGAAAACGTGTACGTTTGCACTTCCCGGCCACAGGGAAGCTGCTAGCCGGGAATTCTCTGCCTGGTTCTACCCGCTGCCCGGAACGCTACGCAGGGCAAAAGCGATTCTCGTCCTCCGTGCTTGCTTTTTCTCAGAAAGAGCCGTGGTGTGCGTTTTCGCCGGAAAACGCGTTTTCGGCCGAAAACGTGTACGTTTGCACTTCCCCGCCACAGGGAAGCTGATAGCCGGGAATTCTCTGCCTGGTTCTACCCGCTGCCCGGAACGCTACGCAGGGCAAAAGCGATTCTCGTCCTCCGTGCTTGCTTTTTCTCGGAAAGAGCCGTGGTGTGCGTTTTCGCCGGAAAACGCGTTTTCGGCCGAAAACGTGTACGTTTGCACTTCCCGGCCACAGGGAAGCTGCTAGCCGGGAATTCTCTGCCTGGTTCTACCCGCTGCCCGGAACGCTACGCAGGGCAAAAGCGATTCTCGTCCTCCGTGCTTGCTTTTTCTCAGAAAGAGCCGTGGTGTGCGTTTTCGCCGGAAAACGCGTTTTCGGCGAAAACGTGTACGTTTGCACTTCCCGGCCACAGGGAAGCTGCTAGCCGGGAATTCTCTGCCTGGTTCTACCCGCTGCCCGGAACACTACGCAGGGCAAAAGCGATTCTCGTCCTCCGTGCTTGCTTTTTCTCAGAAAGAGCCGTCGTGTGCGTTTTCGCGGGAAAACGCTTTTTCGGCCGAAAACGTGTACGTTTGCACTTCCCGGCCACAGGGAAGCTGCTAGCCGGGAATTCTCTGCCTGGTTCTACCCGCTGCCCGGAACACTACGCAGGGCAAAAGCGATTCTCGTCCTCCGTGCTTGCTTTTTCTCAGAAAGAGCCGTGGTGTGCGTTTTCGCCGGAAAACGCGTTTTCGGCCGAAAACGTGTACGTTTGCACTTCCCGGCCACAGGGCAGCTGCTAGCCGGGAATTCTCTGCCTGGTTCTACCCGCTGCCCGGAACGCTACGCAGGGCAAAAGCGATTCTCGTCCTCCGTGCTTGCTTTTTCTCAGAAAGAGCCGTGGTGTGCGTTTTCGACGGAAAACGCGTTTTCGGCCGAAAACGTGTACGTTTGCACTTCCCCGCCACAGGGAAGCTGCTAGCCGGGAATTCTCTGCCTGGTTCTACCCGCTGCCCGGAACGCACGCAGGGCAAAAGCGATACTCGTCCTCCGTGCTTGCTTTTTCTCAGAAAGAGCCGTGGTGTGCGTTTTCGCCGGAAAACGCGTTTTCGGCCGAAAACGTGTACGTTTGCACTTCCCGGCCACAGGGAAGCTGCTAGCCGGGAATTCTCTGCCTGGTTCTACCCGCTGCCCGGAACGCTACGCAGGGCAAAAGCGATTCTCGTCCTCCGTGCTTGCTTTTTCTCAGAAAGAGCCGTGGTGTGCGTTTTCGCCGGAAAACGCGTTTTCGGCCGAAAACGTGTACGTTTGCACTTCCCGGCCACAGGGAAGCTGCTAGCCGGGAATTCTCTGCCTGGTTCTACCCGCTGCCCGGAACGCTACGCAGGGCAAAAGCGATTCTCGTCCTCCGTGCTTGCTCTTTCTCAGAAAGAGCCGTGGTGTGCGTTTTCGCCGGAAAACGCGTTTTCGGCGAAAACGTGTACGTTTGCACTTCCCGGCCACAGGGAAGCTGCTAGCCGGGAATTCTCTGCCTGGTTCTACCCGCTGCCCGGAACACTAAGCAGGGCAAAAGCGATTCTCGTCCTCCGTGCTTGCTTTTTCTCAGAAAGAGCCGTGGTGTGCGTTTTCGCCGGAAAACGCGTTTTCGGCCGAAAACGTGTACGTTTGCACTTCCCCGCCACAGGGAAGCTGCTAGCCGGGAATTCTCTGCCTGGTTCTACCCGCTGCCAGGAACGCTACGCAGGGCAAAAGCGATTCTCGTCCTCCGTGCTTGCTTTTTCTCAGAAAGAGCCGTGGTGTGCGTTTTCGCCGGAAAACGCGTTTTCGGCCGAAAACGTGTACGTTTGCACTTCCCGGCCACAGGGAAGCTGCTAGCCGGGAATTCTCTGCCTGGTTCTACCCGCTGCCCGGAACGCTACGCAGGGCAAAAGCGATTCTCGTCCTCCGTGCTTGCTTTGTCTCAGAAAGAGCCGTGGTGTGCGTTTTCGCCGGAAAACGCGTTTTCGGCCGAAAACGTGTACGTTTGCACTTCCCGGCCACAGGGCAGCTGCTAGCCGGGAATTCTCTGCCTGGTTCTACCCGCTGCCCGGAACGCTACGCAGGGCAAAAGCGATTCTCGTCCTCCGTGCTTGCTTTTTCTCAGAAAGAGCCGTGGTGTGCGTTTTCGCCGGAAAACGCGTTTTCGGCCGAAAACGTGTACGTTTGCACTTCCCGGCCACAGGGAAGCTGCTAGCCGGGAATTCTCTGCCTGGTTCTACCCGCTGCCCGGAACGCTACGCAGGGCAAAAGCGATTCTCGTCCTCCGTGCTTGCTTTTTCTCAGAAAGAGCCGTGGTGTGCGTTTTCGCCGGAAAACGCGTTTTCGGCCGAAAACGTGTACGTTTGCACTTCCCCGCCACAGGGAAGCTGCTAGACGGGAATTCTCTGCCTGGTTCTACCCGCTGCCCGGAACGCTACGCAGGGCAAAAGCGATTCTCGTCCTCCGTGCTTGCTTTTTCTCAGAAAGAGCCGTGGTGTGCGTTTTCGCCGGAAAACGCGTTTTCGGCCGAAAACGTGTACGTTTGCACTTCCCGGCCACAGGGAAGCTGCTAGACGGGAATTCTCTGCCTGGTTCTACCCGCTGCCCGGAACGCTACGCAGGGCAAAAGCGATTCTCGTCCTCCGTGCTTGCTCTTTCCAGAAAGAGCCGTGGTGTGCGTTTTCGCCGGAAAACGCGTTTTCGGCGAAAACGTGTACGTTTGCACTTCCCGGCCACAGGGAAGCTGCTAGCCGGGAATTCTCTGCCTGGTTCTACCCGCTGCCCGGAACACTACGCAGGGCAAAAGCGATTCTCGTCCTCCGTGCTTGCTTTTTCTCAGAAAGAGCCGTGGTGTGCGTTTTCGCCAGAAAACGCGTTTTCGGCCGAAAACGTGTACGTTTGCACTTCCCGGCCACAGGGAAGCTGCTAGCCGGGAATTCTCTGCCTGGTTCTACCCGCTGCCCGGAACGCTACGCAGGGCAAAAGCGATTCTCGTCCTCCGTGCTTGCTTTTTCTCAGAAAGAGCCGTGGTGTGCGTTTTCGCCGGAAAACGCGTTTTCGGCCGAAAACGTGTACGTTTGCACTTCCCCGCCACAGGGAAGCTGATAGCCGGGAATTCTCTGCCTGGTTCTACCCGCTGCCCGGAACGCTACGCAGGGCAAAAGCGATTCTCGTCCTCCGTGCTTGCTTTTTCTCAGAAAGAGCCGTGGTGTGCGTTTTCGCCGGAAAACGCGTTTTCGGCCGAAAACGTGTACGTTTGCACTTCCCGGCCACAGGGAAGCTGCTAGCCGGGAATTCTCTGCCTGGTTCTACCCGCTGCCCGGAACACTACGCAGGGCAAAAGCGATTCTCGTCCTCCGTGCTTGCTTTTTCTCAGAAAGAGCCGTCGTGTGCGTTTTCGCGGGAAAACGCTTTTTCGGCCGAAAACGTGTACGTTTGCACTTCCCGGCCACAGGGAAGCTGCTAGCCGGGAATTCTCTGCCTGGTTCTACCCGCTGCCCGGAACACTACGCAGGGCAAAAGCGATTCTCGTCCTCCGTGCTTGCTTTTTCTCAGAAAGAGCCGTGGTGTGCGTTTTCGCCGGAAAACGCGTTTTCGGCCGAAAACGTGTACGTTTGCACTTCCCGGCCACAGGGCAGCTGCTAGCCGGGAATTCTCTGCCTGGTTCTACCCGCTGCCCGGAACGCTACGCAGGGCAAAAGCGATTCTCGTCCTCCGTGCTTGCTTTTTCTCAGAAAGAGCCGTGGTGTGCGTTTTCGCCCGAAAACGCGTTTTCGGCCGAAAACGTGTACGTTTGCACTTCCCGGCCACAGGGAAGCTGCTAGCCGGGAATTCTCTGCCTGGTTCTACCCGCTGCCCTGAACGCTACGCAGGGCAAAAGCGATTCTCGTCCTCCGTGCTTGCTTTTTCTCAGAAAGAGCCGTGGTGTGCGTTTTCGCCGGAAAACGCGTTTTCGGCCGAAAACGTGTACGTTTGCACTTCCCGGCCACAGGGCAGCTGCTAGCCGGGAATTCTCTGCCTGGTTCTACCCGCTGCCCGGAACGCTACGCAGGGCAAAAGCGATTCTCGTCCTCCGTGCTTGCTTTTTCTCAGAAAGAGCCGTGGTGTGCGTTTTCGCCGGAAAACGCGTTTTCGGCCGAAAACGTGTACGTTTGCACTTCCCGGCCACAGGGAAGCTGCTAGCCGGGAATTCTCTGCCTGGTTCTACCCGCTGCCCGGAACGCTACGCAGGGCAAAAGCGATTCTCGTCCTCCGTTCTTGCTTTTTCTCAGAAAGAGCCGTGGTGTGCGTTTTCGCCGGAAAACGCGTTTTCGGCCGAAAACGTGTACGTTTGCACTTCCCCGCCACAGGGAAGCTGCTAGCCGGGAATTCTCTGCCTGGTTCTACCCGCTGCCCGGAACGCTACGCAGGGCAAAAGCGATTCTCGTCCTCCGTGCTTGCTTTTTCTCAGAAAGAGCCGTGGTGTGCGTTTTCGCCGGAAAACGCGTTTTCGGCCGAAAACGTGTACGTTTGCACTTCCCGGCCACAGGGAAGCTGCTAGCCGGGAATTCTCTGCCTGGTTCTACCCGCTGCCCGGAACGCTACGCAGGGCAAAAGCGATTCTCGTCCTCCGTGCTTGCTTTTTCTCAGAAAGAGCCGTGGTGTGCGTTTTCGCCGGAAAACGCGTTTTCGGCTGAAAACGTGTACGTTTGCACTTCCCCGCCACAGGGAAGCTGCTAGACGGGAATTCTCTGCCTGGTTCTACCCGCTGCCCGGAACGCTACGCAGGGCAAAAGCGATTCTCGTCCTCCGTGCTTGCTTTTTCTCAGAAAGAGCCGTGGTGTGCGTTTTCGCCGGAAAACGCGTTTTCGGCCGAAAACGTGTACGTTTGCACTTCCCGGCCACAGGGAAGCTGCTAGCCGGGAATTCTCTGCCTGGTTCTACCCGCTGCCCGGAACGCTACGCAGGGCAAAAGCGATTCTCGTCCTCCGTGCTTGCTTTTTCTCAGAAAGAGCCGTGGTGTGCGTTTTCGCCGGTAAATGCGTTTTCGTCCGAAAACGTGTACGTTTGCACTTCCCGGCCACAGGGAAGCTGCTAGCCGGGAATTCTCTGCCTGGTTCTACCCGCTGCCCGGAACGCTACGCAGGGCAAAAGCGATTCTCGTCCTCCGTGCTTGCTTTTTCTCAGAAAGAGCCGTGGTGTGCGTTTTCGCCGGAAAACGCGTTTTCGGCCGAAAACGTGTACGTTTGCACTTCCCCCGCCACAGGGAAGCTGCTAGCCGGGAATTCTCTGCCTGGTTCTACCCGCTGCCCGGAACGCTACGCAGGGCAAAAGCGATTCTCGTCCTCCGTGCTTGCTTTTTCTCAGAAAGAGCCGTGGTGTGCGTTTTCGCCGGAAAACGCGTTTTCGGCGAAAACGTGTACGTTTGCACTTCCCGGCCACAGGGAAGCTGCTAGCCGGGAATTCTCTGCCTGGTTCTACCCGCTGCCCGGAACACTACGCAGGGCAAAAGCGATTCTCGTCCTCCGTGCTTGCTTTTTCTCAGAAAGAGCCGTCGTGTGCGTTTTCGCGGGAAAACGCTTTTTCGGCCGAAAACGTGTACGTTTGCACTTCCCGGCCACAGGGAAGCTGCTAGCCGGGAATTCTCTGCCTGGTTCTACCCGCTGCCCGGAACACTACGCAGGGCAAAAGCGATTCTCGTCCTCCGTGCTTGCTTTTTCTCAGAAAGAGCCGTGGTGTGCGTTTTCGCCGGAAAACGCGTTTTCGGCCGAAAACGTGTACGTTTGCACTTCCCGGCCACAGGGCAGCTGCTAGCCGGGAATTCTCTGCCTGGTTCTACCCGCTGCCCGGAACGCTACGCAGGGCAAAAGCGATTCTCGTCCTCCGTGCTTGCTTTTTCTCAGAAAGAGCCGTGGTGTGCGTTTTCGCCCGAAAACGCGTTTTCGGCCGAAAACGTGTACGTTTGCACTTCCCCGCCACAGGGAAGCTGCTAGCCGGGAATTCTCTGCCTGGTTCTACCCGCTGCCCTGAACGCTACGCAGGGCAAAAGCGATTCTCGTCCTCCGTGCTTGCTTTTTCTCAGAAAGAGCCGTGGTGTGCGTTTTCGCCGGAAAACGCGTTTTCGGCCGAAAACGTGTACGTTTGCACTTCCCGGCCACAGGGCAGCTGCTAGCCGGGAATTCTCTGCCTGGTTCTACCCGCTGCCCGGAACGCTACGCAGGGCAAAAGCGATTCTCGTCCTCCGTGCTTGCTTTTTCTCAGAAAGAGCCGTGGTGTGCGTTTTCGCCGGAAAACGCGTTTTCGGCCGAAAACGTGTACGTTTGCACTTCCCCGGCCACAGGGAAGCTGCTAGCCGGGAATTCTCTGCCTGGTTCTACCCGCTGCCCGGAACGCTACGCAGGGCAAAAGCGATTCTCGTCCTCCGTTCTTGCTTTTTCTCAGAAAGAGCCGTGGTGTGCGTTTTCGCCGGAAAACGCGTTTTCGGCCGAAAACGTGTACGTTTGCACTTCCCCGCCACAGGGAAGCTGCTAGCCGGGAATTCTCTGCCTGGTTCTACCCGCTGCCCGGAACGCTACGCAGGGCAAAAGCGATTCTCGTCCTCCGTGCTTGCTTTTTCTCAGAAAGAGCCGTGGTGTGCGTTTTCGCCGGAAAACGCGTTTTCGGCCGAAAACGTGTACGTTTGCACTTCCCGGCCACAGGAAGCTGCTAGCCGGGAATTCTCTGCCTGGTTCTACCCGCTGCCCGGAACGCTAC
>NW_027437860.1:0-92000 GCF_965140245.1 Athene noctua
ACAGAACCCAGATCCGAGCCTCGAGACGAGCCCCGAGACAATCCCCAAGCCCAGCCTAGAGCTGAGGCGAGCCGAGTGCAGAGCCGAACCCAGATTTGAGCCCCGAGCCCGGCCTAGAGCCGAGCCGAGCCCAGAGCATAGCCTAGAGCCGAGCCCAGCACCGAGCATCGAGACGAGCCCCGAGCCCAGACGTGCACACAGCCCAGAGCCAAGCCTCGAGACGAGCCCCGATACAATCCCCAAGCCCAGCCTATTGCCGAGGCGAGCCGAGTCCAGAGCCGAACCCAGATCCGAGCCCCGAGCCCAGCCTAGAGCCGAGCCGAGTCCAGAGCCGAGCCCAGAGCCGAGCCTCGAGCCGAGCCCCGAGCACAGCCGAGCACAGAGACCAGATCCGAGCCTCAAGACGAGCCCCGAGACAATCCCCAAGCCCAGCCTAGAGCCGAGGCGAGCCGAGTCCAGAGCCGAACCCAGATCCGAGCCCCGAGCCCAGCCTAGAGCCGAGACCTGGCCAGAGCCCAGCCTAGAGCCGAGCCCAGAGCCGAGCCTCGAGCCGAGCCCCGAGCCCAGCCGAGCACAGAGCCCAGAGCCGACCCTCGAGACGAGCCCCGAGACAATCCACAAGCCCAGCCTAGAGCCGAGGCGAGCCGAGTCCAGAGCCGAACCCAGATACGAGCCCCGAGCCCAGCCTAGAGCCGAGCCGAGTCCAGAGCCGAGCCCAGAGTCGGGCGCGATCTGAGCCTCGAGCCGAGCCAAGAGCAGAGCCGATTCCTGAGCCCAGCCCAAAGCCGAGAGCAGACAAGCCCAGAGCCGAGCCTCGAGCCCAGCCTAGAGCCGAGTCCAGAGCCGAGCCCAGAGCCGAGCCTCGAGCCGAGCCCCGAGCCCAGCCGAACACAGAGCCCATAGCCGAGCCTCGAGACGAGCCCCGAGATAATCCCCAAGCCCAGCCTAGAGCCGAGGCGAGCCGATCCAGAGCCGAACCCAGATCAGAACCCCGAGCCCAGCCTAGAGCCGAGCCCTGAGCCGAGCCTCGAGCCGAGCCCCGAGGCAGCCGAGCACAGAGCCCAGAGCCGAGCCTCGAGACGAGCCCCGAGACAATCCCCAAGCCCAGCCTAGAGCCGAGTCGAGCCGAGTCCAGAGCCCAACCGAGATCCGAGCCTCGAGCCCAGCCTAGAACCGAGTCCAGAGCCGAGCCCAGAGCCGAGCCTCGAGCCGAGCCCCGAGCATAACCGAGCACAGAGACCAGAGCCGAGCCTCGAGACGAGCCCCGAGACAATCCCGAAGCCCAGCCTATTGCCGAGGCAAGCCGAGTCCAGAGCCGAACCCAGATCCGAGCCCCGAGCCCAGACTAGAGCCGAGCCGAGTCCAGAGCCGAGCCCAGAGCCGAGCCTCGAGCCGAGCCCCGAGCCCAGCTGAGCACAGAGCCCAGAGCCGAGATCGAGACGAGCCCCGAGACAATCCCCAAGCCCAGCCTATACCGAGGCGAGCCGAGTCCAGAGCCGAAGCGAGATCAGAGCCCCGAGCCCAGCCTAGAGCCGAGCCGAGTCCAGAGCCGAGGTACGAGCGCAGCCTAGAGCCGAGTAGAGAGCCGAGCCCAGAGCCGAGCCTCGAGCCGAGCCCCGAGCCCAGCCGAGCACAGAGCCCAGAGGCGAGCCTCGAGACGAGCCCCGAGACAATCCCCAAGCCCAGCCTCGAGCCGAGGCGAGCCGAGTCCAGAGCCAAACCCAGATCCTACCCCGAGACCACCCTAGATCCGACCCGAGCCCAGAGCCCAGCCTAGAGGCGAGCCGAGTCCAGAGCCGAGCCCAGAGTCGAGGGTGGAGCCGAGCCCCGAGCCCAGCTGAGCACAGAGCCCAGAGCCGAGCCTCGAGACGAGCCCCGAGACAATCCCCAAGCCCAGCCTAGAGCCGAGGCGAACCGAGTCCAGAGCCGAACCGAGATCCGAACCTCGAGCCCAGCCTAGAACCGAGTCCAGAGTCGAGCCCAGATCCGAATCTCAAGCCGAGCCCCAAGCCCAGCCGAGCACAGAGACCAGAGCCGAGCCTCGAGACGAGCCCCGAGACAATTCCCAAGCCCAGCCTAGAGCCGAGGCGACCCGAGTCCAGAGCCGAACCCAGATTCCCGAGCCGAGCCTAGAGCCGAGCCGTGTCCAGAGCCGAGACTAGAGTCGGGCGCGGGCTGAGCCTCGAGCCGAGCCAAGAGCAGAGCCGATCCCTGAGCCCAGCCCAACGCCGAGAGCAGACAAGCCCTGAGCCGAGCCTCGAGCCCAACCTAGAGCCGAGTCCTGAGCCGAGCCCAGAGCCGAGCATGGAGCTGAGGCCCGAGCCCAGCCGAGCACAGAGCCCAGAGCCGAGATCGAGACGAGCCCCTAAACAATCCCCAAGCCCATCCTAGACCCGAGGCGAGCCGAGTCCAGAGCCGAACACAGATCCGAGCCCCGAGCTCAGATAGAGCCGAGCAGAGTTCAGAGTCGAGTCCAGAGCCAGCCCCGAGCCGAGCCGAACCCAGAGCCCTGCCTCGAGCCTCGCCTCGCCAAGTTCCAAGCCGATCCAGAGCCCAGAGCCAATACACTAGCTCAGCCCAGAGCCGAACAAGGAGCCCAGTCCAGAGCCGAGCCTCGAGCAGAGTCCAGGGTCGATCGCCGAGCCCAACTCAGAGCCGAGCAGAGCCGAGCCCAGAGCCCGGCACGGAAACGACCCTCGAGCCGAGCCAAGAGCGGAGCCGATCCCTGAGCTCAGCCCAAAGCCGAGAGGAGACAAGCCTAGAGCCGAGACCCGAGCCCAGCCTACAGCCGAGTCCAGAGCAGAGCCCAGAGCCGAGCATGGAGCTGAGGCCCGAGCCCAGCCGAGCACAGAGCCCAGAGCCGAGATCGAGACGAGCCCCGAGACAATCCCCAAGCCCAGCCTAGAGCCGAGGCGAGCCGAGTCCAGAGCCGAACCGAGATCCGAGCCCCGAGCCCAGCCTAGAGCCGAGCCGAACCCAGAGCACAGCCTAGAGACGAGCCTCGAGCCGAGCCCCGAGCCCAGAGCACAGCCTAGATGCGAGCCCAGAGCCGAGCCCAGAGCCGAGCCTCAGCCGAGCCCTGAGCCCAGCCGAACACATAGCCCAGAGACGAGCCTCGAGACGAGCCCCGAGACAATCCCCAAGCCCAGTCTAGAGCCGAGGCGAGCCGAGTCCAGAGCCGAACCTAGATCCGAGCCCCGAGCCCAGCCTAGAGCCGAGCCGAGCCCAGAGCCCAGCTTAGAACAGAGCCTCGAGCCGAGCCCCGAGCCCAGCCGAGCACAGAGCCCAGAGCCGAGCCTCGAGACGAGCCCCGAGACAATCCACAAGCCCAGCCTAGAGCCGAGGCGAGCCGAGTCCAGAGCCGAACCCTGATCCGAGCCCTGAGCCCAGCCTAGAGCCGAGCCGAGTCCAGAGCCGAGCCCAGAGTCGTGCGAGATCTGAGCCTCGAACCGAGCCAAGAGCAGAGCCGATCCCTGAGCTCAGCCCAAAGCCGATAGAAGACAAGTCCAGAGCCGAGCCTCGATCCCAGCCTAGAGCCGAGTCCAGAACCGAGCCCAGAGCCGAGACCCGATCCCATCCTAGAGTCGAGCCCAGAGCCCAGCCTAGAGCCGAGCCGAACCCAGAGCACAGCCTAGAGACGAGCCTCGAGCCGAGCCCCGAGCCCAGAGCACAGCCTAGAGCCGAGCCCAGAGCCGAGCCTCGAGCAGAGCCCCGAGCCCAGCCGAGCACAGAGCCCAGAGCCGAGCCTCGAGACGAGACCCGAGACAATCCCCAAGACCAGCCTAGAGCCGAGGCGAGCCGAGTCCAGAGCCGAACCCAGATCCGAGCCCCGAGCCCAGCCTAGAGCCGAGCCGAGTCCAGAGCCGAGCCCAGAGTCGGGCGCTAGCTGAGCCTCGAGCCGAGCCAAGAGCAGAGCCGATCCCTGAGCCCAGCCCAAAGCCGATTGCAGACAAGCCCAGAGCTGAGCCTCGAGCCCAGCCTAGAGCCGAGTCCAGAGCCGAGCACAGAGCTGAGCCTCGAGCCGAGTCCCGAGACCAGACGAGCCCAGAGCCCATAGCCGAGCCTCAAGACGAGCCCCGAGACAATCCCCAAGCCCAGCCTATTGCCGAGGCGAGCCGAGTCCAGAGCCGAACCCAGATCCGAGCACCGAGCCCAGACTAGAGCCGAGCCGAGTCCAGAGCCGAGCCCAGAGCCGAGCCTCGAGCCGAGCCGCGAGCCCAGCCGAGCACAGAGCCCAGAGCCGAGCCTCGAGACGAGCCCCGAGACAATCCCCAAGCCCAGCCTAGAGCCGAGGCGAGCCGAGTCCAGAGCCGAAGAGAGATCAGAGCCCCGAGCCCAGCCTAGAGCCGAGCCGAGTCCAGAGCCGAGGTACGAGCGCAGCCTAGAGCCGAGTAGAGAGCCGAGCCCAGAGCCGAGCCTCGATCCGAGCCCCGAACAAAGCTGAGCACAGAGCCCAGATCCGAGCCTCGAGACGAGCCCCGAGACAATCCCCA
Source organism: Athene noctua (assembly GCF_965140245.1). NCBI lineage: Eukaryota > Metazoa > Chordata > Aves > Strigiformes > Strigidae > Athene > Athene noctua. Next base: position 4,494 of record NW_027437860.1, read on the forward strand.
AGCCCAGCCTAGAGCCGAGGCGAGCCGAGTCCAGAGCCGAACCCAGATCCGAGCCCCGAGCCCAGCCTAGAGCCGAGCCGAGTCCAGAGCCGAGCCCAGATTCAGGCGCGATCTGAGCCTCGAGCCGAGCCAAGAGCAGAGCCGATACCTGAGCCCAACCCAAAGCCGATTGCAGACAAGCCCAGAGCCGAGCCTCGAGCCCACCCTAGAGCTGAGTCCAGAGCCGAGCCCAGAGCCGAGCCTCGAGCCGAGCCCCGAGCCCAGCCGAGCACAGAGCCCAGAGGCGAGCCTCGAGACGAGCCCCGAGACAATCCCCAAGCCCAGCCTAGAGCCGAGGCGAGCCGAGTCCAGAGCCGAACCCAGATCCGAGCCCCGAGCCCAGCCTAGAGCCGAGTCGAGCTAAGAGCCCAGCCTAGACGCGAGCCCAGAGCCGAGTATTGAGCCGAGCCTCGAGCCGAGCCCCGAGCCCAGCCGAGCCCAGAGCCAGAGCCGAGCCTCGAGCCGAGCCCGAGCCCAGCCGAGCACAGAGCCCAGAGCCGAGCCTCGAGACGAGCCCCGAGACAATCCCCAAGCCCAGCCTAGAGTCGAGGCGAGCCGAGTCCAGAGCCGAAACCAGATCCGAGCCCCGAGCCCAGCCTAGAGCCGAGCCGAGCTCAGAGCCCAGCCTTGAGGCGATTCCAGAGCCGAGTATTTAGCCGAGCCTCGAGACGAGCCCCTAGACAATCCCCAAGCCCAGCCTAGAGCCGAGGCGAGCCGAGTCCAGAGCCGAAACCAGATCCGAGCCCCCAGCCCAGCCTAGAGCCGAGCGAAGCCCAGAGCCCAGCCTAGAGACGAGCCCAGAGCCGAGCCTCGAGCCGAGCCCCATGCACAGCCGAGCACAGAACCCATAGCCTAGACTCGAGACAAGACCCGAGACAATACCCAAGCCCAGACTAGAGCCGAGGCGAGCCGAGTCCAGAGCCGAACCGAGATCCGAGCCCAGAGCCCAGCCTAGAGCCGAGCCGAGCCCAGAGTCGGGCGCGATCTGAGCCTCGAGCCGAGCCAAGAGCAGAGCCGATCCCTGAGCCCAGCCCAAAGCCGAGAGCAGACAAGCCCAGAGCCGAGCCTCGAGCCCAGTCTAGAGCCGAGTCCAGAGCCGAGCCCAGAGCCGAGCCTCGAGACGAGCCCAGATACAATCCCCTAGCCCAGCCTAGAGCCGAGGCGAGCCGAGTCCAGAGCCGAAGCGAGATCAGAGCCCCGAGCCCAGCCTAGAGCCGAGCCGAGTCCAGAGCCGAGGTACGAGCGCAGCCTAGAGCCGAGTAGAGAGCCGAACCCAGAGCCGAGCCTCGAGCCGAGCCCCGAGCACAGCCGAGCACAGAACCCAGATCCGAGCCTCGAGACGAGCCCCGAGACAATCCCCAAGCCCAGCCTAGAGCTGAGGCGAGCCGAGTGCAGAGCCGAACCCAGATTTGAGCCTCGAGCCCGGCCTAGAGCCGAGCCGAGCCCAGAGCATAGCCTAGAGCCGAGCCCAGCACCGAGCATCGAGACGAGCCCCGAGCCCAGACGTGCACACAGCCCAGAGCCAAGCCTCGAGACGAGCCCCGATACAATCCCCAAGCCCAGCCTATTGCCGAGGCGAGCCGAGTCCAGAGCCGAACCCAGATCCGAGCCCCGAGCCCAGCCTAGAGCCGAGCCGAGTCCAGAGCCGAGCCCAGAGCCGAGCCTCGAGCCGAGCCCCGAGCACAGCCGAGCACAGAGACCAGATCCGAGCCTCGAGACGAGCCCCGAGACAATCCCCAAGCCCAGCCTAGAGCCGAGGCGAGCCGAGTCCAGAGCCGAACCCAGATCCGAGCCCCGAGCCCAGCCTAGAGCCGAGACGAGGCCAGAGCACGGCCTAGAGCCGAGCCCAGAGCCGAGCCTCGAGCCGAGCCCCGAGCCCAGCCGAGCACAGAGCCCAGAGCCGACCCTCGAGACGAGCCCCGAGACAATCCACAAGCCCAGCCTAGAGCCGAGGCGAGCCGAGTCCAGAGCCGAACCCAGATACGAGCCCCGAGCCCAGCCTAGAGCCGAGCCGAGTCCAGAGCCGAGCCCAGAGTCGGGCGCGATCTGAGCCTCGAGCCGAGCCAAGAGCAGAGCCGATTCCTGAGCCCAGCCCAAAGCCGAGAGCAGACAAGCCCAGAGCCGAGCCTCGAGCCCAGCCTAGAGCCGAGTCCAGAGCCGAGCCCAGAGCCGAGCCTCGAGCCGAGCCCCGAGCCCAGCCGAACACAGAGCCCATAGCCGAGCCTCGAGACGAGCCCCGAGATAATCCCCAAGCCCAGCCTAGAGCCGAGGCGAGCCGATCCAGAGCCGAACCCAGATCAGAACCCCGAGCCCAGCCTAGAGCCGAGCCCTGAGCCGAGCCTCGAGCCGAGCCCCGAGGCAGCCGAGCACAGAGCCCAGAGCCGAGCCTCGAGACGAGCCCCGAGACAATCCCCAAGCCCAGCCTAGAGCCGAGGCGAGCCGAGTCCAGAGCCCAACCGAGATCCGAGCCTCGAGCCCAGCCTAGAACCGAGTCCAGAGCCGAGCCCAGAGCCGAGCCTCGAGCCGAGCCCCGAGCATAACCGAGCACAGAGACCAGAGCCGAGCCTCGAGACGAGCCCCGAGACAATCCCGAAGCCCAGCCTATTGCCGAGGCGAGCCGAGTCCAGAGCCGAACCCAGATCCGAGCCCCGAGCCCAGACTAGAGCCGAGCCGAGTCCAGAGCCGAGCCCAGAGCCGAGCCTCGAGCCGAGCCCCGAGCCCAGCTGAGCACAGAGCCCAGAGCCGAGATCGAGACGAGCCCCGAGACAATCCCCAAGCCCAGCCTATACCGAGGCGAGCCGAGTCCAGAGCCGAAGCGAGATCAGAGCCCCGAGCCCAGCCTAGAGCCGAGCCGAGTCCAGAGCCGAGGTACGAGCGCAGCCTAGAGCCGAGTAGAGAGCCGAGCCCAGAGCCGAGCCTCGAGCCGAGCCCCGAGCCCAGCCGAGCACAGAGCCCAGAGGCGAGCCTCGAGACGAGCCCCGAGACAATCCCCAAGCCCAGCCTCGAGCCGAGGCGAGCCGAGTCCAGAGCCAAACCCAGATCCTACCCCGAGACCACCCTAGATCCGACCCGAGCCCAGAGCCCAGCCTAGAGGCGAGCCGAGTCCAGAGCCGAGCCCAGAATCGAGGGTGGAGCCGAGCCCCGAGCCCAGCTGAGCACAGAGCCCAGAGCCGAGCCTCGAGACGAGCCCCGAGACAATCCCCAAGCCCAGCCTAGAGCCGAGGCGAACCGAGTCCAGAGCCCAACCGAGATCCGAACCTCGAGCCCAGCCTAGAACCGAGTCCAGAGTCGAGCCCAGATCCGAATCTCAAGCCGAGCCCCAAGCCCAGCCGAGCACAGAGCCGAGCCTCGAGACGAGCCCCGAGACAATTCCCAAGCCCAGCCTAGAGCCGAGGCGACCCGAGTCCAGAGCCGAACCCAGATTCCCGAGCCGAGCCTAGAGCCGAGCCGTGTCCAGAGCCGAGACTAGAGTCGGGCGCGGGCTGAGCCTCGAGCCGAGCCAAGAGCAGAGCCGATCCCTGAGCCCAGCCCAACGCCGAGAGCAGACAAGCCCTGAGCCGAGCCTCGAGCCCAACCTAGAGCCGAGTCCTGAGCCGAGCCCAGAGCCGAGCATGGAGCTGAGGCCCGAGCCCAGCCGAGCACAGAGCCCAGAGCCGAGATCGAGACGAGCCCCTAAACAATCCCCAAGCCCATCCTAGACCCGAGGCGAGCCGAGTCCAGAGCCGAACACAGATCCGAGCCCCGAGCTCAGATAGAGCCGAGCAGAGTTCAGAGTCGAGTCCAGAGCCAGCCCCGAGCCGAGCCGAACCCAGAGCCCTGCCTCGAGCCTCGCCTCGCCAAGTTCCAAGCCGATCCAGAGCCCAGAGCCGATACACTAGCTCAGCCCAGAGCCGAACAAGGAGCCCAGTCCAGAGCCGAGCCTCGAGCAGAGTCCAGGGTCGATCGCCGAGCCCAACTCAGAGCCGAGCAGAGCCGAGCCCAGAGCCCGGCACGGAAACGACCCTCGAGCCGAGCCAAGAGCGGAGCCGATCCCTGAGCTCAGCCCAAAGCCGAGAGGAGACAAGCCTAGAGCCGAGACCCGAGCCCAGCCTACAGCCGAGTCCAGAGCAGAGCCCAGAGCCGAGCATGGAGCTGAGGCCCGAGCCCAGCCGAGCACAGAGCCCAGAGCCGAGATCGAGACGAGCCCCGAGACAATCCCCAAGCCCAGCCTAGAGCCGAGGCGAGCCGAGTCCAGAGCCGAACCGAGATCCGAGCCCCGAGCCCAGCCTAGAGCCGAGCCGAACCCAGAGCACAGCCTAGAGACGAGCCTCGAGCCGAGCCCCGAGCCCAGAGCACAGCCTAGATGCGAGCCCAGAGCCGAGCCCAGAGCCGAGCCTCAGCCGAGCCCTGAGCCCAGCCGAACACATAGCCCAGAGACGAGCCTCGAGACGAGCCCCGAGACAATCCCCAAGCCCAGTCTAGAGCCGAGGCGAGCCGAGTCCAGAGCCGAACCTAGATCCGAGCCCCGAGCCCAGCCTAGAGCCGAGCCGAGCCCAGAGCCCAGCTTAGAACAGAGCCTCGAGCCGAGCCCCGAGCCCAGCCGAGCACAGAGCCCAGAGCCGAGCCTCGAGACGAGCCCCGAGACAATCCACAAGCCCAGCCTAGAGCCGAGGCGAGCCGAGTCCAGAGCCGAACCCTGATCCGAGCCCTGAGCCCAGCCTAGAGCCGAGCCGAGTCCAGAGCCGAGCCCAGAGTCGTGCGAGATCTGAGCCTCGAACCGAGCCAAGAGCAGAGCCGATCCCTGAGCTCAGCCCAAAGCCGATAGAAGACAAGTCCAGAGCCGAGCCTCGATCCCAGCCTAGAGCCGAGTCCAGAACCGAGCCCAGAGCCGAGACCCGATCCCAGCCTAGAGTCGAGCCCAGAGCCCAGCCTAGAGCCGAGCCGAACCCAGAGCACAGCCTAGAGACGAGCCTCGAGCCGAGCCCCGAGCCCAGAGCACAGCCTAGAGCCGAGCCCAGAGCCGAGCCTCGAGCAGAGCCCCGAGCCCAGCCGAGCACAGAGCCCAGAGCCGAGCCTCGAGACGAGACCCGAGACAATCCCCAAGACCAGCCTAGAGCCGAGGCGAGCCGAGTCCAGAGCCGAACCCAGATCCGAGCCCCGAGCCCAGCCTAGAGCCGAGCCGAGTCCAGAGCCGAGCCCAGAGTCGGGCGCTAGCTGAGCCTCGAGCTGAGCCAAGAGCAGAGCCGATCCCTGAGCCCAGCCCAAAGCCGATTGCAGACAAGCCCAGAGCTGAGCCTCGAGCCCAGCCTAGAGCCGAGTCCAGAGCCGAGCACAGAGCTGAGCCTCGAGCCGAGTCCCGAGACCAGACGAGCCCAGAGCCCATAGCCGAGCCTCAAGACGAGCCCCGAGACAATCCCCAAGCCCAGCCTATTGCCGAGGCGAGCCGAGTCCAGAGCCGAACCCAGATCCGAGCACCGAGCCCAGACTAGAGCCGAGCCGAGTCCAGAGCCGAGCCCAGAGCCGAGCCTCGAGCCGAGCCGCGAGCCCAGCCGAGCACAGAGCCCAGAGCCGAGCCTCGAGACGAGCCCCGAGACAATCCCCAAGCCCAGCCTAGAGCCGAGGCGAGCCGAGTCCAGAGCCGAAGAGAGATCAGAGCCCCGAGCCCAGCCTAGAGCCGAGCCGAGTCCAGAGCCGAGGTACGAGCGCAGCCTAGAGCCGAGTAGAGAGCCGAGCCCAGAGCCGAGCCTCGATCCGAGCCCCGAACAAAGCTGAGCACAGAGCCCAGATCCGAGCCTCGAGACGAGCCCCGAGACAATCCCCAAGCCCAGCCTAGAGCCGAGGCGAGCCGAGTCCAGAGCCGAACCCAGATCCGAGCCCCGAGCCCAGCCTAGAGCCGAGCCGAGTCCAGAGCCGAGCCCAGATTCAGGCGCGATCTGAGCCTCGAGCCGAGCCAAGAGCAGAGCCGATACCTGAGCCCAACCCAAAGCCGATTGCAGACAAGCCCAGAGCCGAGCCTCGAGCCCACCCTAGAGCTGAGTCCAGAGCCGAGCCCAGAGCCGAGCCTCGAGCCGAGCCCCGAGCCCAGCCGAGCACAGAGCCCAGAGGCGAGCCTCGAGACGAGCCCCGAGACAATCCCCAAGCCCAGCCTAGAGCCGAGGCGAGCCGAGTCCAGAGCCGAACCCAGATCCGAGCCCCGAGCCCAGCCTAGAGCCGAGTCGAGCTAAGAGCCCAGCCTAGACGCGAGCCCAGAGCCGAGTATTGAGCCGAGCCTCGAGCCGAGCCCCGAGCCCAGCCGAGCACAGAGCCAGAGCCGAGCCTCGAGCCGAGCCCGAGCCCAGCCGAGCACAGAGCCCAGAGCCGAGCCTCGAGACGAGCCCCGAGACAATCCCCAAGCCCAGCCTAGAGTCGAGGCGAGCCGAGTCCAGAGCCGAAACCAGATCCGAGCCCCGAGCCCAGCCTAGAGCCGAGCCGAGCTCAGAGCCCAGCCTTGAGGCGATTCCAGAGCCGAGTATTTAGCCGAGCCTCGAGACGAGCCCCTAGACAATCCCCAAGCCCAGCCTAGAGCCGAGGCGAGCCGAGTCCAGAGCCGAAACCAGATCCGAGCCCCCAGCCCAGCCTAGAGCCGAGCGAAGCCCAGAGCCCAGCCTAGAGACGAGCCCAGAGCCGAGCCTCGAGCCGAGCCCCATGCACAGCCGAGCACAGAACCCATAGCCTAGACTCGAGACAAGACCCGAGACAATACCCAAGCCCAGACTAGAGCCGAGGCGAGCCGAGTCCAGAGCCGAACCGAGATCCGAGCCCAGAGCCCAGCCTAGAGCCGAGCCGAGCCCAGAGTCGGGCGCGATCTGAGCCTCGAGCCGAGCCAAGAGCAGAGCCGATCCCTGAGCCCAGCCCAAAGCCGAGAGCAGACAAGCCCAGAGCCGAGCCTCGAGCCCAGTCTAGAGCCGAGTCCAGAGCCGAGCCCAGAGCCGAGCCTCGAGACGAGCCCAGATACAATCCCCTAGCCCAGCCTAGAGCCGAGGCGAGCCGAGTCCAGAGCCGAAGCGAGATCAGAGCCCCGAGCCCAGCCTAGAGCCGAGCCGAGTCCAGAGCCGAGGTACGAGCGCAGCCTAGAGCCGAGTAGAGAGCCGAACCCAGAGCCGAGCCTCGAGCCGAGCCCCGAGCACAGCCGAGCACAGAACCCAGATCCGAGCCTCGAGACGAGCCCCGAGACAATCCCCAAGCCCAGCCTAGAGCTGAGGCGAGCCGAGTGCAGAGCCGAACCCAGATTTGAGCCTCGAGCCCGGCCTAGAGCCGAGCCGAGCCCAGAGCATAGCCTAGAGCCGAGCCCAGCACCGAGCATCGAGACGAGCCCCGAGCCCAGACGTGCACACAGCCCAGAGCCAAGCCTCGAGACGAGCCCCGATACAATCCCCAAGCCCAGCCTATTGCCGAGGCGAGCCGAGTCCAGAGCCGAACCCAGATCCGAGCCCCGAGCCCAGCCTAGAGCCGAGCCGAGTCCAGAGCCGAGCCCAGAGCCGAGCCTCGAGCCGAGCCCCGAGCACAGCCGAGCACAGAGACCAGATCCGAGCCTCGAGACGAGCCCCGAGACAATCCCCAAGCCCAGCCTAGAGCCGAGGCGAGCCGAGTCCAGAGCCGAACCCAGATCCGAGCCCCGAGCCCAGCCTAGAGCCGAGACGAGGCCAGAGCACGGCCTAGAGCCGAGCCCAGAGCCGAGCCTCGAGCCGAGCCCCGAGCCCAGCCGAGCACAGAGCCCAGAGCCGACCCTCGAGACGAGCCCCGAGACAATCCACAAGCCCAGCCTAGAGCCGAGGCGAGCCGAGTCCAGAGCCGAACCCAGATACGAGCCCCGAGCCCAGCCTAGAGCCGAGCCGAGTCCAGAGCCGAGCCCAGAGTCGGGCGCGATCTGAGCCTCGAGCCGAGCCAAGAGCAGAGCCGATTCCTGAGCCCAGCCCAAAGCCGAGAGCAGACAAGCCCAGAGCCGAGCCTCGAGCCCAGCCTAGAGCCGAGTCCAGAGCCGAGCCCAGAGCCGAGCCTCGAGCCGAGCCCCGAGCCCAGCCGAACACAGAGCCCATAGCCGAGCCTCGAGACGAGCCCCGAGATAATCCCCAAGCCCAGCCTAGAGCCGAGGCGAGCCGATCCAGAGCCGAACCCAGATCAGAACCCCGAGCCCAGCCTAGAGCCGAGCCCTGAGCCGAGCCTCGAGCCGAGCCCCGAGGCAGCCGAGCACAGAGCCCAGAGCCGAGCCTCGAGACGAGCCCCGAGACAATCCCCAAGCCCAGCCTAGAGCCGAGGCGAGCCGAGTCCAGAGCCCAACCGAGATCCGAGCCTCGAGCCCAGCCTAGAACCGAGTCCAGAGCCGAGCCCAGAGCCGAGCCTCGAGCCGAGCCCCGAGCATAACCGAGCACAGAGACCAGAGCCGAGCCTCGAGACGAGCCCCGAGACAATCCCGAAGCCCAGCCTATTGCCGAGGCGAGCCGAGTCCAGAGCCGAACCCAGATCCGAGCCCCGAGCCCAGACTAGAGCCGAGCCGAGTCCAGAGCCGAGCCCAGAGCCGAGCCTCGAGCCGAGCCCCGAGCCCAGCTGAGCACAGAGCCCAGAGCCGAGATCGAGACGAGCCCCGAGACAATCCCCAAGCCCAGCCTATACCGAGGCGAGCCGAGTCCAGAGCCGAAGCGAGATCAGAGCCCCGAGCCCAGCCTAGAGCCGAGCCGAGTCCAGAGCCGAGGTACGAGCGCAGCCTAGAGCCGAGTAGAGAGCCGAGCCCAGAGCCGAGCCTCGAGCCGAGCCCCGAGCCCAGCCGAGCACAGAGCCCAGAGGCGAGCCTCGAGACGAGCCCCGAGACAATCCCCAAGCCCAGCCTCGAGCCGAGGCGAGCCGAGTCCAGAGCCAAACCCAGATCCTACCCCGAGACCACCCTAGATCCGACCCGAGCCCAGAGCCCAGCCTAGAGGCGAGCCGAGTCCAGAGCCGAGCCCAGAATCGAGGGTGGAGCCGAGCCCCGAGCCCAGCTGAGCACAGAGCCCAGAGCCGAGCCTCGAGACGAGCCCCGAGACAATCCCCAAGCCCAGCCTAGAGCCGAGGCGAACCGAGTCCAGAGCCCAACCGAGATCCGAACCTCGAGCCCAGCCTAGAACCGAGTCCAGAGTCGAGCCCAGATCCGAATCTCAAGCCGAGCCCCAAGCCCAGCCGAGCACAGAGCCGAGCCTCGAGACGAGCCCCGAGACAATTCCCAAGCCCAGCCTAGAGCCGAGGCGACCCGAGTCCAGAGCCGAACCCAGATTCCCGAGCCGAGCCTAGAGCCGAGCCGTGTCCAGAGCCGAGACTAGAGTCGGGCGCGGGCTGAGCCTCGAGCCGAGCCAAGAGCAGAGCCGATCCCTGAGCCCAGCCCAACGCCGAGAGCAGACAAGCCCTGAGCCGAGCCTCGAGCCCAACCTAGAGCCGAGTCCTGAGCCGAGCCCAGAGCCGAGCATGGAGCTGAGGCCCGAGCCCAGCCGAGCACAGAGCCCAGAGCCGAGATCGAGACGAGCCCCTAAACAATCCCCAAGCCCATCCTAGACCCGAGGCGAGCCGAGTCCAGAGCCGAACACAGATCCGAGCCCCGAGCTCAGATAGAGCCGAGCAGAGTTCAGAGTCGAGTCCAGAGCCAGCCCCGAGCCGAGCCGAACCCAGAGCCCTGCCTCGAGCCTCGCCTCGCCAAGTTCCAAGCCGATCCAGAGCCCAGAGCCGATACACTAGCTCAGCCCAGAGCCGAACAAGGAGCCCAGTCCAGAGCCGAGCCTCGAGCAGAGTCCAGGGTCGATCGCCGAGCCCAACTCAGAGCCGAGCAGAGCCGAGCCCAGAGCCCGGCACGGAAACGACCCTCGAGCCGAGCCAAGAGCGGAGCCGATCCCTGAGCTCAGCCCAAAGCCGAGAGGAGACAAGCCTAGAGCCGAGACCCGAGCCCAGCCTACAGCCGAGTCCAGAGCAGAGCCCAGAGCCGAGCATGGAGCTGAGGCCCGAGCCCAGCCGAGCACAGAGCCCAGAGCCGAGATCGAGACGAGCCCCGAGACAATCCCCAAGCCCAGCCTAGAGCCGAGGCGAGCCGAGTCCAGAGCCGAACCGAGATCCGAGCCCCGAGCCCAGCCTAGAGCCGAGCCGAACCCAGAGCACAGCCTAGAGACGAGCCTCGAGCCGAGCCCCGAGCCCAGAGCACAGCCTAGATGCGAGCCCAGAGCCGAGCCCAGAGCCGAGCCTCAGCCGAGCCCTGAGCCCAGCCGAACACATAGCCCAGAGACGAGCCTCGAGACGAGCCCCGAGACAATCCCCAAGCCCAGTCTAGAGCCGAGGCGAGCCGAGTCCAGAGCCGAACCTAGATCCGAGCCCCGAGCCCAGCCTAGAGCCGAGCCGAGCCCAGAGCCCAGCTTAGAACAGAGCCTCGAGCCGAGCCCCGAGCCCAGCCGAGCACAGAGCCCAGAGCCGAGCCTCGAGACGAGCCCCGAGACAATCCACAAGCCCAGCCTAGAGCCGAGGCGAGCCGAGTCCAGAGCCGAACCCTGATCCGAGCCCTGAGCCCAGCCTAGAGCCGAGCCGAGTCCAGAGCCGAGCCCAGAGTCGTGCGAGATCTGAGCCTCGAACCGAGCCAAGAGCAGAGCCGATCCCTGAGCTCAGCCCAAAGCCGATAGAAGACAAGTCCAGAGCCGAGCCTCGATCCCAGCCTAGAGCCGAGTCCAGAACCGAGCCCAGAGCCGAGACCCGATCCCAGCCTAGAGTCGAGCCCAGAGCCCAGCCTAGAGCCGAGCCGAACCCAGAGCACAGCCTAGAGACGAGCCTCGAGCCGAGCCCCGAGCCCAGAGCACAGCCTAGAGCCGAGCCCAGAGCCGAGCCTCGAGCAGAGCCCCGAGCCCAGCCGAGCACAGAGCCCAGAGCCGAGCCTCGAGACGAGACCCGAGACAATCCCCAAGACCAGCCTAGAGCCGAGGCGAGCCGAGTCCAGAGCCGAACCCAGATCCGAGCCCCGAGCCCAGCCTAGAGCCGAGCCGAGTCCAGAGCCGAGCCCAGAGTCGGGCGCTAGCTGAGCCTCGAGCTGAGCCAAGAGCAGAGCCGATCCCTGAGCCCAGCCCAAAGCCGATTGCAGACAAGCCCAGAGCTGAGCCTCGAGCCCAGCCTAGAGCCGAGTCCAGAGCCGAGCACAGAGCTGAGCCTCGAGCCGAGTCCCGAGACCAGACGAGCCCAGAGCCCATAGCCGAGCCTCAAGACGAGCCCCGAGACAATCCCCAAGCCCAGCCTAGAGCCGAGGCGAGCCGAGTCCAGAGCCGAACCCATATCCGAGACCCGAGCCAAGCCTAGAGCCGAGCCGAGCCCGGAGCCCAGCCTAGAGCCGAGCCCTGAGCCGAGCCTCGAGCCGAGCCCCGAGCACAGCCGAGCACAGAGCCCAGTGCCGAGACTCGAGACAAGCCCCGAGACAATCCCCAAGCCCAGCCTAGAGCCGAGGTGTGCCGAGTCCAGAGCCGAACCGAGATCCGAGCCCAGAGCCCAGCCTTGAGCCGAGCCGAGCCCAGAGTCGGGCGCGATCTGAGCCTCGAGCCGAGCCAAGAGCAGAGCCGATCCCTGAGCCCAGCCCAAAGCCGAGAGCAGACAAGCCCAGAGCCGAGCCTCGAGCCCAGCCTAGAGCCGAGTCCAGAGCCGAGCCCAGAGCCGAGCCTCGAGCCGAGCCCCGAGCCCAGCCGAACACAGAGCCCATAGCTGAGCCGCAAGACGAGCCCCGAGATAATCCCCAAGCCCAGCCTAGAGCCGAGGCGAGCCGAGTCCAGAGCCGAACCCAGATCGGAGCCCCGAGCCCAGCCTAGAGCCGAGCCCTGAGCCGAGCCTCGAGCCGAGCCCCGAGGCAGCCGAGCACAGAGCCAAGAGCCGAGCCTCGAGACGAGCCCCGAGACAATCCCCAAGCCCAGCCTATTGCCGAGGCGAGCCGAGTCCAGAGCCGAACCCAGATCCAAGCCCCGAGCCCAGCCTAGAGCCGAGCCGAGTCCAGAGCCCAGCCCAGAGCCGAGCCTCGAGCCGAGCCCCGAGCCCAGCCGAGCACAGAGCCCAGAGCCGAGCCTCGAGACGAGCCCCGATACAATCCCCAAGCCCAGCCTAGAGCCGAGGCGAGCCGAGTCCAGAGCCGAAGCGAGATCAGAGCCCCGAGCCCAGCCTAGAGCCGAGCCGAGTCCAGAGCCGAGGTACGAGCGCAGCCTAGAGCCGAGTAGAGAGCCGAGCCCAGAGCCAAGCCTCGAGCCGAGCCCCGAGCCCAGCCGAGCACAGAGCCCAGAGCCGAGCCTGCAGACGTGCCCCGAGACAATCCCCAAGCCCAGCCTAGAGCCGAGGCGAGCCGAGTCCAGAGCCGAACCCAGATCCGAGCCCCGAGCCCAGCCTAGAGCCGAGCCGAGTCCAGAGCCGCGCCCAGAGTCGGGCGAGATCTGAGCCTCGAGCCGAGTCAAGACCAGAGCCGATCCCTGATCCCAGCCCAAAGACGAGAGGAGACGAGCCCCGAGCCAATCCACGAGCCCAGCCCAGATCCGAGCCATGCCTAGCCCAGAGCCAAACCCAGATCCGAGCCCCTAGATGAGACGAGTAGAGACCATACCATAATCCTGAGCCGAGCCTCGAGCCGATCCCTGAGCTGAGCCAAGAGGCAAGCCCCGAGCCCGGCCCCGAGCTAGTCACCACGACCAGCTCCGTGTTGAGAGGAGCCGAGCCCGGAGCCGAGCCCAAAGCCCAGCCCAGACCCGAGCCAAGCAAAGCCTAGAGCCGAGCCCAGATTCGAGCCCTGAACCCATCCCCGAGCTGATCACAGAGCCCAGCACCTAGCCGAGACAAGACGATCCCAGAGCCGAACCCCGAGACAAGCCCATAGCCGAGCCCCGCGAAGACCCAAGCCGAGCCCCGAGTTGACCTGAGCCAAGTCCCAAGCCGAGCCCAGAGCTCAGCCTTGAGCCAAACCCCGAGCCGAGACCGTAGCCGAGCTGAGCCAAGCACCGAGCCAAGCCCGAGTTGAGCTGAGCCAAGCCAGAGCCGAGCCCAGAGCCAAGCCCAGAGCCAAGCCAAGTCTAGCCAAAGACTGATCCGAGCCACTGGCACAGACCAGAGCCGAGACCCGAGCCTACCCCCGAGCCCAGCCCAGAGCTGAGCTGAGACAAGCCCAGAAACGAGCCCTGAGCCAAGCCTGAAGCCGAGTAGAGGTGACCGCCGAGCCAAGCCGCAAGCCGAGCTCCGAGCCGAGCCGAGCCGATCCTAGCCCTGAGCCCGGCCCGGAGCCAAGCCGAGGCAAGCCCCGAGCTGAGCCCCGAGCCAAGGCCAGCCGACCCCGAGCCTTGACCAGAGCCCAATCCCGAGACAAGCCAAGTGGTGAGCCAATCCCCGAGCCCAGTCCCCAGCCAAGCGAGTCGAACCCAGAGCTGAGACCTGAGCCCGGCCCCGTACTGATCCCCAAGCCCCGCCCCAAACTCATCCTGGAGCTCAGCTCAGAGCCGAGCCGAACCCAGAGCCTAGACCCGAGCTGAGCCCCGAGCTGAGACGCGAGTCGAGCCCAAAGCCCAGCCCCGGGTCGAGCCGAGCCCAGCCCCGAATCAAGCTCCAAGTTGACCTGAGCCAAGCTGTGAGACCAGCCCCAAGACGATCCCCGAGCCGAGCCCCAAGCGGAGGCCAGCCGAACACGAGCACAGACCAGAGCCTAGGCCCGAGACGAGATGAGCCCTGAGCCAAGTCGAGCTGGGCCCAGGGCCGAGCCAAGCCGAGCCCCGAGCTCAGCCCCGAGCTGATCCCCGACACAAGCCCCGAGCTGAGCCGCAACACAAGTCCCAAGCTGAGCTCTGAGCCGAGCCCCGAGATGAGGCCAGCTGACCCCGAACCTAGACCAGAGCCCTGCCCCGAGCTGAGCTGAGAACCGAGCCAAGCCCCGAGTTGAGCTGAGCCGAGTCCAGAGCCCAGCCCCTAGCCGAGCTGAGCCTAACCCCGAGTCCAACCTCAAGCGGACCGCCAAGCCGAGCCTCCAGCCGAGCCCCTAGCTGAGCCAAGCCGATCCCAGAGCCAAGCCCCTAGCCCAGCCCGGAGCCGAGACGAGCGAAGCCCAGAGTTGAGACGAGAGACTATCCCCGAGCCCAGCCCCGAGCTGATCTCGGAGCCCAGCCCCGAGCCAAGCCAAGCCGAGCAGAGCCCAGAGCCGAAACCTGAGCCTAGCTTAGCCCAGTCAAGCCCAGCCCCGAGCCCAACCTTGAGCCTAGCCGAGAGGAGCCCTAGCCGAGACCCGAACCTAGCTGAGCCTAGCCCTGAGCCGATCACGGAGCCGAGCCTCGAGTCGAGCCAAGTCTAGCCCCAAGCCGAGCCAAGAGCCCAGCCCCGAGACAAGCCGAGTCCAGAACCAAGCCCCGAGCCTAGCCTCGAGCCGATACCCGAGCCGAGCCTCGAGCCGAGCCAAGCCTCGAGCCAAGCCAAGCCCAGAGCCGAGCCCCGAGCCGAGCCTGGAGCTGAGACTAGAGCCGAGCAGAGCTGAGCACCGAGCCGAGCCCCGAGCCAAGCCGAGCCGAGCCTAGCCCTGAGCTGATCCCTGAGCCCAGCACTGAGCCAAGCCAAGTTGAGCCCGTAGCCGAACCCCAAGCCGAGCCTCGAGCCGATCCCCGAGCTCAGCCCAAAGCCAAGCCCTGAGCCAAGCCCCGAGCCGAGCCCAGAGCCGAGCCTCAAGCACCCAGCAGAGCCCAGAGCACAGCTTCTAGTCGAGCCCAGCCCTAATCTGAGCCCCGAGCCCAGCCCTGAACCGAGCCGATCCGAACTCAGAGGCAATCCCAGGGCCGAACTGAGCCAATTCCAGACCCGAAACCTGAGCTGAGCAGAAAAGAGCCCCGAACCGAGCCGAGCTCCGAGCGGACTGGAGTTGAAACCCAAGCCGAAACCTGAGCCGAACACTTAATCGAGCCAAGCCCAGAGCCGATATGAGCTGAACCCCAAGCCAAGACGAGCTGAGCCCTGAGCTAAAACCCAAGCCCAAACTCAAGCTGTGACACGAGCCGAGACCCGAGCTGAAACTCGAGCCCAGACTCAAGCCGAGCCGAGCCCCGACCTGAGCTGAGCCAAACACGGAGCCGAGCACCGAGCCGAACATAGCCCAGACCCAAACCCTTAAACGAGCCGAAACCCGAGCCCAGCCTCCAACAGAACCGAGCCGAAACCCGCGCTGACCCCGAGCTGAGCTGAACCGAACCCTGCCCCAAGCTGAGCCCCGAGCCCAGCTCAGAGCCAAGCCTCGACCACTGAGCAGAGCCCAGAGTGCAGCTTCTAGCCGAGCCACGAGCCCAGCCACGAGCCGAGCCAAGCAGAGCAACTAGCCAAGCCCCAAGCCCAGCCCAGAGCGGAGCCAAAACATGAGCCGAGGCCCGAGTCGAGCCCACCCAAATCCCGAGACGAGACGAGATGAAACCCAATCCCACACTCGAGCCAAGCCACAAGCCTGGCCCCGAGGCAAGCCGATCCCCGAGCTGAGCCCAGAGCCAAGCCAAAACCTGAGCCGAGCCTCGAGTCGAGCTATGACACGAGCCCAGCCCAGCCCCGAGCCCAGCTCTGAGCCAAGCCGAGCTGAACCCTGAGCCGAGATGAGCCGAGCAGAGCCGAGCCCTGAAACGAAACCCAAGCCCAGACTCGAGCCAAGCAATGAGCCGAGCTGAGCCCCGAGCCGAGTGCAGCTGAAACTTGACCCGACCCAGAGCCGAACCTAGCTGAATCCTGAGGAGAGACAAGCCGAGCCAAGCCCAGCCCAGAGCCCAGCCCAGAGCCGAGCCTCGAGCACTGAGCAGAGCCTGGAGCGCAGCTTCTAGATGAGCCTGAGCCCAGCTGTTGGAGAACGGCTTGCAGAGAGCAAGGCCATGGGTCTCTGCAGAAGCTGATTGCAGCCATCTGAGGTAAACAAAGGAAAAAACCCAGGGTACAGTTATGCCAAATAACAGACTGTTATGTTAACAAAGAGAGAAACTGAGGTACACAATGGCCTTGATGGTAAAAACAACCTTGGGAAAGGAGGCAGGCCAGAAGAGGGAAGATGTTGTGACGTATCTGAAATGCCACAAGGGGCTGGGATATTATAATGTAGCCTTTTACATGTATCCAATAGATTTGTGAGTAGTATGCATGATTATTGTAGAGTGCTTATATAAGGTGTGATTTCTTTCAATAAAGTTGAAGCTTGCTCTATCATTCACATTGAATTGGCTGCTTGCTTCCTCCGCCCGTTGCAAGTGGCGCACTGAACAGGGTTACCCGAACCCTGCTTTTCCACCAGACGGAATCCGGGAAGCGACGGAACGGATTTTCGGAGCAGGAAGGCGAGAAGGTCACTGCCTGGTGCAGGAGATGTGTGCCGTCTCCTGAAGCGCCGGGATTTGTAAGGCTGACATTGGAGCAGCGGATCCACAATATTGCTTCAGGAGATACTGCGGACCGAGAGGGCTAATGAGGAATCGGCCGAAGTGGTATATCCAGGAAAGGCCATAATGAAGGCTGAATTTGGGGAAACCTAGGAAAAGCCAGCACTGGTTGTTAGCTACTGAAGGGATACTGCTGAAGGTCGTCAAGCTACAATACAGGAAAAGGAATCAAAACAAGTCTGCCCGGGCAGGACAATGGAACAAGAGGTAGCCCTCAAGATTTTTGCTTTTTAGAAAAGCGGGGAGTAAGTCCGATAAAAAACTTAGCCGCACTGATTGGTCTGGGCAAGGCTAAGGGACACTTTAAAGAGACAAATTTATTGTTTGAAGAAGCAGTATGGTGTGATAATCTTTTAGACTCTGATGCTGTAAATCCTGAAAAAGAATCTGAACTGTCTGGTCTGTATCCTCCCTTAATTGGGGATGATCTGTAGATAAAAGTAAGGCGAAAAAACCGTAAAAGTGAGGCGAAAAAACTTTGGTGCAAGGGAATATGGACACGGCAAGAAAAATTCTTACTCCTGTAAGCTATGAGCCGAGTCATCAGCCACGTTGGGAAGAACGGCATTTTTCTGTTATTAAAGATTTAAGCATTAATAAGAACGGGCTGCAAAAACTCAGACTACAACAGCTGTACTGGAGGCGATGGCTCAGGGATATCGATTGGCCCCATAAAAATTGGCTAACACTTTTAAGAAAAAACGGCATTCACGCTGGCACAGTACTCTATCTGAAAAACCGAGCGTGTGGATCTCCGTGCTCAGCGTTCGGAGCTGGCGGCGGCGGCCCGGGGCCTCCCTGACCCCCCCGCCGCGGAGCAGCTGCCTGCGGCTGAGCCCGGCACTGCGCGCTCGCCCCCCCCCCCCCGCCAAAAGCGGCAGGGGGATGCGGCACAGGCTTTAGATGTTCTTAATGGAATCTTCGTATTTGTAATATTTGTCACTTTATGTTGTGAGTGATAAGTGTCAGGAGCTCCTTTGTGTGTGTGTGTGATTGTGTGTGTGTGTGTGTCTGTGTGTGTGTGTGTGTGAGACGCGGCCCACTGCAGCCGCGGAGTTCTCCGCCCAGGGAAGCGGCCGGCCAGGAACTGCAGGGTCCTAGTGCCCGCCCGCTGGGGCATCGGTGCTGCAGTTTGTTTAGGCTCAGTGTTCTCAGTGTTACAGGTGAAATACCTCCTCTAGCAGGGGGCAGTCATTCTGTGTTGATTGTTGTTTTGAATTTAGGTGCATACTCTGAGGGGAGAGTGCACCTCTGTACCATCTGCCTAATGGAAATACTGTTAAAAAATCATCTGCAACCTTACAGGGGTTGTTTGTTTTACCAGGGGTCGTAGATGCTGATTATGAAGAGAAAAATCAAAATTATGGTCTGTACCCCTATGTTCAGTAACAAAAAAAAGTAAAAAAATGTTCAGCTTGTTAAAGAAGCTGCAATTACTCAGGATTTGGATCAGCAGGTACCCCTTAAATATTTTTGGACTAAAACAGTAACACAAGGTTAACTTCTGGTAAAATGTACTCTCGTTAAAGCTAAAAAATCTGTCGAGCTGACAGGCATTTTAGATACTGGTGCAGATGTGACCATAATATCTGTGAGCAGACTGGCTGTTAGCTCTGGTACCTCAAATGCTTTTCAGGGTTGGTGTCATGCTTTAACAATTTAAAGCAATGATCTCATTCATGTAAGGGGCCCAGAAAGCTGGGTAGCAAATATTCATCCATTTATATTGGAAACCCCTATTGCATTTTGGGGTCATAACTGTATAACTCAATGAGGAACTCAAATTGGATCAAATTTGTCTTAATCACCACTGTAGCACAACCCACCCTGAAACCCACCCTGACACTCACCTTGTGAACTGAATCACCTGTGTGCATTGTCCTGCAACAACTTAAAACTGTTATTAAGACTTTAAAAGATTTACAGACACTGTTAGGAACCATAAATTGCTTACAGCCGTTGTGGGCCTAACTCATGATCATCTGCATAGCATTTTTGATATTTTGTGAAAAGATCCTTCACTGACATCACCCAAAGTACTTACAGAAAAAGCAAAACAAGATCTTCACCATATAGCTAATAAGCATCGCAAGTACACTGCATTCCCCCACAGGACAAACCATCGTAGAAAGAGCGCACCAGACCTTGAAAGTGCTTTTGCAAAAACAAAAGGGGGGAGAGAGCTTGGCTCCAGGTCAACCATTTGCTCTGCTGTAAAACGCATGCATTTCTCCCACCAGAATGCCAGAGCAACACAAAACCAGTTTTCTTTATCAAGGCATCCAGCTAAAAACATCCCTGCAACTTGCCCTGAATACGAGAAAGACTCCATCTCTTCAAACCTTTTAAACATCTCCCCTGTGTTACAGGTGTCACCAATATTGTGTCATTTTTCATCACAGATACCAAATCAACAAGAAGTCCAGAGCAAAGCTCAAGTGTTAACAAAAACCTAGAAAGGGGTAACTGGGAAGGACCATTTCCTTTAATAACCTGGGGAAGAGGTTATGCTTGTGTCTCCACAGGTCTCATCTCCAATGGTCACCGACAAGGTGTGTGCAACCACACCTGAGGGTGAGAGGCAGCCAGCACTCAGGATCCAGCTGTGGGTGCTGTGGGTGCCCCTGTGACAACAGTTTGCGATCTCTTTGATCTTTTAAGCAGAATGTCTGAGTAATGTTTGCTACTGCAACAGGACAAACTACACTACAGTTGCCAATTCTGTTAAGAGAAAATGCTAACAGTAATTGTAACTCCTTTATGAAATATATAGGCTTACTAGTCACTTGTGCAAAATGTAGTTTAGATAAAATATAGTTATTAATAAGGATAAGATGCTGTAAGAATGTATGTATTCCACTTCCTTTGTTTAGTAATATTAAGAATTAAGAGCTCAAGTGTTTAACCTTATTTAGAAACTCCCTTGGTTTTCCCCCTGGAGTACTGGCCAGGCTCTGGGTGGAACCCAACAGGAGGATGAAATCAGATGTTTCCGCTCAAAGAAAGTTGCCAGTTATTTTGGCCTGTTCCTTTAAAGGCTGGACCTGCTTGCAGCAACTTTGGATGCCTCACCTACGGATGGACGCATCACGTAGGGTTTCCAGTTTGTGAGGAAGGGCACTCTAAATTCTCGCTGTATCCAGGGTTCCCTAGCAGTTGCGGATCTGAATGTTAGTACCGTATTTTCCTTACTGTTTATTTTTGTACTATTTAGTCAAATCCCTTAAATATGGATAGTGAAATTAGTCTACTATTTTTAATTAGAACTATTCTAAGTATGCTGTGTTTTGAAGTTTGTCTAACCCTTAATTGATACAGCTCTCAAACAAGTCTTGCAGGTGCCGCAGCAAAACAAAGAAAAAGGAGGGCTGGAAGGCATCGGCCTCACACAGCTTCTGACAAACAGCTAAGCTTTAATGAAGAACAGGCCTCGTAAGATAGATAAGAAACTGCAGAGTTGTGCCAAGGTGGCAGGGAAAGATCAATCAGGACAGCAGGCATTTTGCCTGGGCTTAGCAACTGCTGCCGACCCATCCCAGACCTGTTTGGTATGCCATTTGTACTGGTCATTATGGTTGGTATAATCAGACAGTCTGGCTGAGATGGCAAGATGTGACTCCTTCAGCAGTACCGGTGAATAGCACTAGGTTTTGTAGTGATGTTTATACAATAAATTTGCATCTTGAAGAAGGAAGAGGGTTTAATAATGATTTGACTAAAAGGTTACCAATTATTAGATGGTTAAAAAATTTTTGTTTTTACATGGAATAACAGTTTAAATTGTCATTGTAATCCTTTTAATGGTGTTAACCTGTGTGTGGAAGTGTTTTATGAGAATGATGGACTGAACAATAAAAGGGGTCTGGATCACTCAAAAACAAAAAGGGGGATTTGTGGAATGCCTGGGAAACAACGGACATGTTATGAGTGATCCAGACTGAGTGGCATCACTGTAATCAGGCTGTAGCTGTTGGGAAGAACACCGGCAAGGCCGAGAGGATGAGAAACTGTGTGAGTAGCAAAGAAATAAGGATGCTGGACTGTGGGAAATAAGATGTTTGCCTAACAGAAGAACTACGTGTGAACACCATAACGGGACCAACCATAGAGGGCGTGAAGGCTTGTGGACAGTAGTATAGAACCAATCATAGTTTGTTTGCTTTCATGTGATTGCTCTTCGATAGTATGTGGGATGCTTTGTACTTGATAAGGTACCTTCGACAGTTTAAGGCGCGCTGTATTACAGAGTCGAGCTGCCATACACTTTCTTTTGCTTGCCCAGGGGCATGGATGTAAAGATTTTGATGGGATGTGTTGTTTTAATCTATCCGACCACAGTCAATTAATTCAAAACCAATTACAATGGATGAAGCAACGTTTACAAAAAACACAAGTGGTTGTCAATCCTTGAGACAAATGGTTACAATCTGTGTTTGGTCTGTCCCTATGGCTACAAGGTCTGTTACAAGAAGGATTGCGGTGATTAGGAATAGTACTATTGATTGTAGTAATTATTAAAATAGCATATATTTGTATAATGACAAATATTAGTAAATTTATGCTTGTGCAGCCTGCATAAAAAGAAAAAGGGGGAATTGTTGGAGAACGGCTTGCAGAGAGCAAGGCCATGGGTCTCTGCAGAAGCTGATTGCAGCCATCTGAGGTAAACAAAGGAAAAAACCCAGGGTACAGTTATGCTAACAACAGCCTGTTATGTTAACAAAGAGAGAAACTGAGGTACACAATGGCCTTGATGGTAAAAACAACCTTGGGAAAGGAGGCAGGCCAGAAGAGGGAAGATGTTGTGACATGTCTGAGATGCCACAGGGGGCTGGGATATTATAATGTAGCCTGTTACATGTATCCAATAGATTTGTGAGTAGTATGCATGACTATTGTAGAGTGCTTATATAAGGGGTGATTTCTTTAAATAAAGTTGAAGCTTGCTCTATCATTCACATTGAATCGGCTGCTTGCTTCCTCCGCCCATCGCACCCAGCCCCGAGTCGAGCCAGCTGAGCCGAACCTTATTTAGCATTTCTTGCAGTGTAGGTTGGTATCGTACATATAAAATACCTTATTTAGCCTTTCCTGCAGTGTAGGTTGGTATCTTACATAGATAACACCTTATTTAGCCTTTTGTGCTCTGTGGGTTGGTATTGTACTTTTATAATACCTCATTTAGCCTTCCGTGCAATGTAGGTTTGTATCGCAAGTATAAATTCCTTATTTAATATTTTGCATGGAATAGATTTGTATCATACGTTTATAGTGCCTTATTTAGCTTTTCGTGCAGTGTAGGTTGGTATCATACATTTATAATGCCTTACTTGGACTTTTGTGCAGTGTAGGTTGGTATTGTACATATAAAATGTCTTATTTAGCCTTTTGAACAATGTAGGATGGTATCGTATGTATAAAATGCCTTATTTAGCCTTCCGTGCAGTGTAGCTTTTCATCGTGAGTATAAAATGCTTTCTTTAGTCTTTTGTGCTGTGTAGGTTCGTATCGTGTTTATAATATGCATTATTTATTCTTTCGTGCAGTATATGTTGGTATCGTACGTATAAAATGCATTATTTAGCCTTTCATGCGGTGTAGATTGGTATTGTGTGTATAAATGCCTTATTTATCTTTTTGTGTGGCGTAGGTTGTTATCGTATGTTTATAATGCTTTATTTAGCCTTTTGTGCGGTGAAGGTTGGTATCTTGCGTATAAAATTACTTATTTGGTCTTTCGTGCATTGTAGGTTGATATCGTACATATAAAATGCCTTGTTTAGCATTTTCTGTGGTGTAGGTTTTTATCGTGCATATAAAATGCCTTATTTAGCCTTTCGTGATGTGTAGGTTCATATCTTGCATATAAAATGCCTTCTTTAGGCTTTTGTGCGGTGTAGGTGGTTTCTTGCGTATGAAATGCCTTTTTTAGACTTTCGTGTGCTGTAGGTTGGTATCGTACATATAAAATGCCTTATTTACCCTTCCATGCAATGTAGGTTGTTATCGTACGTTTATAATGCATTATTTAGCCTTTCGTGCTGTGTAGGTTGGTATCTTGTGTAAAAAATGCCTTATTTAGCCTTTTCTGCATTGTAGGTTGCTATCATACGTATAAAATGCCGTATTTATACTT
Organism: Athene noctua; assembly: GCF_965140245.1. Classification (NCBI taxonomy): domain Eukaryota; kingdom Metazoa; phylum Chordata; class Aves; order Strigiformes; family Strigidae; genus Athene; species Athene noctua. Next base: position 27,078 of record NW_027437860.1, read on the forward strand.
TCATGCAGTGTAGGTTGGTATCGTACCTATAAAATGCCTTATTTAGCCTTTCATGCTGTGTAGGTTGTTTTCTTATATTATGCCTTATTTAACTTTTTGTGTGGTGTAGGTAGGTATCGTGCGTATAAAATGCCTTATTTAGACTTTCCTGCATTGTAGGTTGGTATCTTGCTTATATAATGCCTTATTTAAACGTTCGAACTTTGTAGATTGGTATTGTACGTTTATAAAACCTTATTTAGCCTTTCGTGGGGTGTAGATTAGTATTGTAAATTTATAGTGCCTTATTTAGATTTTTGTGCGGTGTATTTGGGTATCGTACATATGAAATGCCTTTTTTAGCCTTTCGTGCGCTGTAGGTTGATATCTTGCATATATAATGCCTTATATAGTGTTTTGTGTGGTTTAGGTTGGTATCGTGCGTATAAAATGCCTTATTTAGTCTTTCGTGTGGCGTAGGTTGTATCGTACGTATAAAATGCCTTAGTCTTTCGTGCTGTGTAGGTTGGTATCGTTTGTATAAAATGCCTTATTTAGCCTTTCGTGCGTCGTAGGTTTATAATTTACGTATGTAATGCCTTTTTTAGCCTTACGTGCGGTGTAGGCTGATATCTTGCATATAAAATGCCTTATTTAATCTTTCGTGCAGTGTAGGTTGTTATCGTGTGTATATAAGCCTTATTTAGCCTTTCGTGTGGTGTAGGCTGATATCTTGCATATAAAATGCCTTATTTAATCTCTCGTGCAGTGTAGGTTGTTATCGTGTGTATATAAGCCTTATTTAGCCTTTCGTGTGGTGTAGGTTGATATCTTGCATATAAAATGCCTTATTTAGCCTTTCATGCTGTGTAGGTTGGTATCTTGCGTATAAAAGTGACTATTTAGCCTTTCGTGCTGTGTAAGTTGGTATTGTGGGTATAAAATGCGTTATTTAGCCTTTTGTGTTGCGTAGGTTGTTGTCGTACATTTATAATGCCTTATTTAGCCTCTCATGCTGTGTAGTTTGGTGTCTTGCGTATAACATTACTTATGTGGTCTTTCGTGCAGTGACGGTTGATATCGTACGTATAAAATGCCTTATTTAGCCTTTCGTAAGTTGTAGTTTGGTATCTGTCCTGGTTCAACTAGGATGGGGTTAAGTTTCCCCAGCAGAGAGGGGGAAGGGATCTCCAGCCGGGTTATTCATACCATGCTGACGTCAGGTCCAGGGGGCAGAAACCTTTTTTACTTTCTCTTTGGCTTTTTGGTGGAGGGGAGCTGTTCCGTCACCATTTTGCGGTACTTCTCTGTATATCTTTTGTCTTGTTTACTGTTAATGCTGTTTATTGTTGTTATAATTGCTACTGTTGTTGTTCAGATTGTTTATCACACTGTTGTATTAAATTTCTTCTTATTTTAGCCCGGGGTTTGTGCCTCACTTCCAGCCCGACCGGCTGCGGGTGGGGTAGGGGCAACAGCAACGTGCTCTCCGGTCCCGGCAGGGCTTAAACCACCACAGTATCGTACATCTAAAATGCCTTATTTAGCCTTACGTGTGGTGTAGGCTGGTATCTTGCGTATAAAATGCCTTATTTATCTTTTTGTGTGGCGTAGGTTGTTATCATATGTTTATAATGCCTTATTTAGCCTTTTGTGCTGTGTAGGTACTGGTATCTTGCGTATAAAATTACTTATTTAGTCTTTTGTGCAGCGTAGGTTGATATCGTACCTATAAAATGCCTTATTTAATGTTTCATGAGGTGTAGGTTGGTATTCTGCATATTAAATGCATTATTTAGCCTTTCGTGCCGTGTAAGTTTATATTGTACGTATAAAATGCCTTATTTAGCCTTTCATGTGGTGTAGATTGGTATTGTGCATATAAAATGCCTTATTTAGCCTTTTGTGTGGTGTAGGTTGCTATATTGGGTATGAAATGCCTTATTTAGGCTTTCCTGCAGAGTAGGTTGCTAACATGCGTATGAAATGCCTTATCTAGCTTTTCGTGCAGTTTAGTTTGATATCTTGCCTTTAAAATGCCTTATTTAGCATTTTGTGAGGTGTAGGTTGGTATCGTATGTATAAAATGTCTTATTTAGCCTTTCACCCAGTGTAGATTGTTATCTTGCATATAAAATGCCTTATTTAGCCTTTTGTGCTGTGTAGGTTGGTATCTTGCATATAAAATTATCTATTTATCCTTTCGTGCAGTGTAGGTTGGTATCGTACGTATAAAATGCCTTGTTTAGCCTTGTTGTGCTGTGTTAAGGATGGTATCTTGGGTATAAAATCCCTTATTCAGGCTTTTGTTGGTGTAGGTTTGTTTCTTGCGTATTTAATGCCTTAGACTTTCGTGTGTTGTAGGTTGGTATCATATGTATAAAATGCCTTATTAAGCCTTTCCTGTTGTGTAGGTTGGTATCTTGTGTATAAAATGAATATTTAGCATTTTGTGCGTTGTAGGTTGGTACTGTATGTATAAAATGCCTTACTTAGCCTTTCGTGCAGTGTAGGTTGGTATCCTACGTAAAAATGCCTTATTTAACCTTTCGTGCAGGGTAGGTTGGTATCGTGTATAAAATGCCTTATTTACCCTTTCTTGCAACGTAGGTTGGTATCGTACGTATAAAATGCCTTTTTTAGGCTTTCGTGTGGTGTAGGTTGATATCTTGCTTATAAAATGCCTAATTTAGCCTTCTGTGCATTGTAGTTTGATATTGTACATTTATAATGCCTTATTTAGCCTTTTGTGTGGTGTAGGTTGGTTTCTGAAATGCTGGGGTTTCAACCCCAAGCCCCAAATCAAGGTTGACACATGGATGACTCCCACAGCCCTTCCCAAACGGGGGGTGAGTTTCCCTTTAGGCTTCCCCCCAGGGTGGAGCCGGCCTGGCAGACAGAGCCGTTGGGTAAAGGAGCCCCGGGTGTCTGCATTAAGTGACCAAAGGTCAGGTGTCCCACTGAGGGATAACAGCTGGGACCAGTTACTGGAATGGGGGGTATCTGTCTGTGAGGTGTATGCACTATGCAGAGTTTCCTGTTGGGGAGGCACTTTCTGACTCTCTGGAACTGGACTCCAATTAGGTCTGGTTTTTGTAAACATGGGCTGTATAGAGGTTCAGTTTGTGGCTTCCTTGGTCTTACATGTTTGGCTTGTTGACTCGGTTGTCTCCCGTGCCTTCTATGGGAGACTGCATTCCACCATTTATTCCACCCGTTGTTGGTTGTGTGGTGTCATTGTTGGGGTCAGTGGGATTGATGTCGATTGTGTATAATCTGACTTGTTTGTACCCCCAGCACTCACCCATGTACTGACCCTTTTGTATCAAATACAATTTGGTTATTGGTTCATCTTTATGCTGGCTGTGTCCTTTATGCTAGGCCTGATAATTGACAAAACAATAGTGGGAGGGAATTCTTAGTGAAATTAAATTGGCTTTTTAAATATGTAGATGTGGCAGATTGTGACACTGGCAGACTCTTGTTTTTATGAATATGCCAACTTTTGGAATCTGGCTCCTTGCTGGATGGAGGAAGTGGGAGTGGGGAAGGTAAGGACCTGATCCAGAGAGGAGTGAGGAGGTTAAAAGGGTAGGGCTGACTAGAGGGTGGGCTTTGTTCTGTTAGAAATGGGGAGGATGATGAGGGAGGAAGGGTTGAAGGTAAGAAGACGGACTGAGTATGGGTTGGGGTGGAGTTCACTGCAGGTCATGTGAAAAAGGAAGCCATAAAGCGTTGGGAAGGAAAGAAGTTTAAAGGAAATTTGGGGCTAGTGGAGCTCTGAAAGTGAAGAGGGTGGAAAGTAGGTCAGTGGAAGGAGCTGGAAAGATGGGAGAGAGATTTTTCTTTGTAAATCAGGCAGGAGTTAAGGGAGAAGCTGGGAGCTAAACAGGTCAAGAGCTGACAGAACTGATTGCCAAGAAAAATTTGTAACCTTTCTGTTACCTCAGATATTGAGATCCAGGGCTTAGTCTTATTTTCTATGGATATTGGCTCTAAGGGACAGTGTGCAGAGGACAATAAGGCAGCGTGTAAAATCTGCATTGCTGGCAACAACCTGTCAGGCATTTCAGCTGAAAGAGGGACCTAATGCAGTTTTTCTACTGTAAATGCCACAGTGTGGATGGTAGTGTTGAGTCTGTTTGCATTTTCATTAGTCAGTTTAACAGAGTTTTTCCTTTGGATGAAAACAAGAAGTTGTCATTTTTGTCTTTACTCTTTAAGAACAGAAATGCCATGGAAAGCAATTTGATCTTTTTATCAAAGCTATACCTGCTCTTTTGAAACACTTTACCTTCTCTGAGCCTGTAAAAGGGGAAAGAAAAAAAAAAGGAAAGGAGTATTTCTGCATCTAGATTCATAGAGATTGATGCCTATAACTTCTATTCATGTGAGCTCTGATCAAATGTAAATGACAAAGTATCCTTAGCACTGACATCTTCCCGAATTTGATAATTCAAGTCTTTATACAAAATCCATTTGCTCCCTTCTGATGTGACAATTATGTGCTCTTCTTGCAGTAGACGACAATACTTCTTTTTCTGTATCTTTTTCTCCTTTCACCTGGTATTTACCAGGGGCAACTATTTTCACAGCTGTTGTTCAGACATCGCTTTTGTGTTCCTTATTTTGCAAGTATATAATATGGGAAATATTTTTTACTTTGTGTTTAAGGCTTGTGTGATAAATTGTTTTCTTAAATGATTTGGCATTTTTCACATTAAAAGGAATTTATGAACAGTTTCAGAACAAGACTACGGCTGTATTAAGTAGATTTAGATGAAGGGGGGGGGGGGGGGGGAAGCAGTCAGTAGAAACCACAGACTCTTCTATGGACAGAATTGTATTCAGGAGAGCATATACCTGCAGATAGAAAGGTAAGCTTCTGAAGTGAATTCTGTGTGTCTACTGTGTTGGTATTTCTGAGGGAATTATTAAAAGATGTGGTGTCACCCATTTATTCATACTGTACTTTCACTGTTTAGCCCTGTGCTTCAGGGGTTCTGCTGGTCAGCAAATTCTGTGGTCAAAAATAACCAAGGCACAGGTGGGTCAGTTAACCCTGGCTTGGGTCCCTGTAGTCATGACACCACGCTGCAGTGTGATGCGGGCGCGGGGGAGTTGTTGGTTGAGGGTGGCAAGCAGAGAAAAAGTGTTTTTTGAAGTGGCTGATACCTTAAAGTGCATGTCAAGCTACAGCCTTGTGCTGGGGCTCAGAGACTGGCTGCTGCTGGGGATGGGATGTCAGGTTGGGCCTCACAGTGGTGTAAAGATTTCTGAGGTGCTATTTAATATGCCTTGTTCACACCTACACTGATAAACTGATCACCAGAGATACATTTTCAGGACTTTTTCCCCCCCCTATGTCAGACAGAAGGTAACTTTTGGGAGATTTTTGCTTTCCCCATACCTTGGCATGTTGTTCTTTGTATTGCCCATTCCCGTGCCAGAGGAAGGTGCCTGCAATCAGTAAAGGTTGTGCAGAACAAAACATCAATTAAAGAAATGAAGAGAGAGTCATGGCTGGGCTTCAGCTGCTGCTAGCTCCCAGGCACACGTTAAGGATACGTGTTGTGTGTAACACAGTGTCTACTGAATGGAAATTAGTTCTCAGCTACAAAGTCACTTGTTTTTGCACTGAATCCCTTCTGAATTTGAATCCTTTCTATTGGAAGAAGAGGTTAAAAAAAGGAGGATTATATTCTATGATTTGATCACAGTGGGAAAATGTTTATGTCTTAAACAAGAATCATCATTGATAAGTGAGAAGTGCCTCGATTTCAGAGACAAGCTGCCAGGCTGCTCCTACTGCCTGTCAAGTTTCTAAGAGCAGAAGGGAAGCAGAAGTAAAGTTAATTCCTCAGGACAGTATGGTTTAGTAACAGGATATGATCAGAGCTGATATATTTACGTGAAATGGAGTGTTCCTGAGGTCTTGTGAATGTATATACTCATAAACATGCATATACTTTATTTTGGTATTTCTAAAGCAAGAAAAGAATGAAAAAAATAAAATGTCCTCCCTACTTTTCTGTGTCCAGATGCAAAATCAGGAGTGAAACAACCCATTGAGAAGTGAGTAGGAACCTACAAAGCTTATTTGTGCAAACGAAATCCTCACAGCAGACAGACTTAGGGTGGGGGTTGGTGGATGTCAGGTTCTTCATTGCCTGAATTAGGCACTGGTAAGACAAGACATGGAATTCTCAGCATGTTGGTGTCTTTGTGATGTTTTTATTTCAAAGAGGTACAGATACATGAATAAAAATCTTGGGCTTAAGGGAAAGGAATAGTCAGCCATTCAGCCATGGTTCATGAGTGGCAGCAGGATTTGTTTTAACTTGAGTTGTGGAACTGGATGCCAAACTATTCTGAACTCAGTGCTTCAATGGAGTCAGCTGTCTGCAGGAAGGACCTAGAGGTGGAAGAGAACAGAACTGAAGCAGGGATGCTGTGCTTACTAACAGAAGAAAGGAAGGCACCATTAATGCATAGTTTTTCTCCTGGAGAGCATTCACCTTACATACAGTCTGCATAACAAAGGCATTTGGGACATTATTAAATGCTCTGAAGTGATACACTGATTTTCTGAGGCGCATTTATTGATGCACTCTAGGGGGACTGTAAGGTCTATTAACTGGAGAAGTTCAAAGATACTGTTGTTCAATATTTATTTAAAAAAATATTTCCATGCAGCAGGGTGTCTGATAAATGTTTTCAGATCTTCTGTTGTCCCTGTGATGCACACTTCAGTTTGTTTAACGAATCTCTGCTCTCTGGACCTGACACACGAAGCTGCCAAAAACTAAATTGTTCCTCAGCCTGGGTGGTGGTGGTGTGAGGAAAGAAAAGCCAATGTTCCTATGGGGGAGTAAAACTTTGTCATGATCAGCTGCTTCAATCATTATTGCATGTTTTAAGAGATGGTGAACAAACTCAGGACTTGTTATTCTGTCTCTATGTTTTCATGGCAAACAGTATTTCTTTACCAAAACCAGAACCAACACTGCAGGTTCTGTCACGGGCTTTGTTCAAGCTTAGAGTTGTTTGGCAAGTAACAAAGGAAATTTCTGGGTTTATTTATTCTCCATCTTTCAGAGGTCGAAAGATGCACCTTCAGGCAATGTTTTTGTTACAGATGTATTGCAAGTTGTTTTCACCTTCAGGGTGAGCAGAAGGGATTAGCAGATCCCAATGTGAATTAGAATTTCATTTCAGGCCTGAGTTCCATTTGATGTGCTGTTGCTACCTGCCACGTTTGCACGCTGGTGTTGCAAAAGCCACGTGCTAATAGGCACATGTAGGGAATGGTTATACTTCAGAGTTCAAACAATAGGTAATGCAGGGAAGACTGACATCATAATAGTTTTGACTCTTATGGGCGGCTTCACAGTAAAGATGAGCTTGAATAGGACTGTGTATGTAACGATATTCCTGAGTAGAAATTAGAAGAACATACATCTATGAATAGAAGAAAAACACCCCAAACTGTTACTGCCTGAGATCCCTTCTACTGTAACATTTTTTTTTCTTAGACAGACTGTTGGAAACTATTTTTACTAACAGTATTTCTAGACCAAAACCAGACTATTTTGTTCTTTGCTGTATTTGTGTTTCCTAAGGTAAGAGGTGATGCTGTGTCCAAGCAGAAGGCAAGTGCCAATGCATGTGGTGTGGTTTGTCTTTGAGAGTCTGGCTCACTATTAAAGCATTCGACCCAGTTTTGTTGATTTGTTCTCTGGGATGGCAAATCATGTGTGATGTGGATCCGGCCCAATTTTTGAATGTACCACATGGTTTCCTCTTTCAGCGGATAACATTTGTTCCCTTGACTCTGTCCTGTTGGATCAGCTGGTTTCTCAAGTATCTGCAGGGTGTGTTGGTACCTGTTAGATAAATGAGACAGGTTTTTAACTTCATCTGATCTGACCCAGTTGATACAGCTTGAGGTTCACCTTGAGATTCTGTACACAATAGTTCCTCTTTTATTAAATGGGAATTGGTTTCATGTAGCTGTTAATGCTCTGCCCCATTTTACAGAGGTCTTTTTCCTCTACATACTGACTGGTGCTGCCAGGGATAATAGAGGTGAGCCAGTATTATTTTTATGCTGCCCTGCTTGGGATCTGTGTTTTCTCTGGAAATGTTTTTTTTTTATTTGCTAGGAGATTTTGCATCCTACAGTTGTCTTAGTTTTGTTGCTAAATGTTTTCAAAAAGTTAACAAAACTCCTGGCTAAAAGTATATCGGGGGGCATCACAAACAGTTGCAGCAAGCTGGTGAAAATAATTCATTTCAGGTTTTCACTTGATTTGCTGTCCTTAGAGGTCTTGTGGTAGAAGGATGGATTTGGGTGAGGAGATGGAAGACAACTGTATGAAAGAGCAGCTGTGAACACCAGCACTAGGGTGTTATTCATCATTAGCAGACATAGTAGAAGCAGTGTACCGGTTAACTACCAGCACAAATACTGTAAACTGTGGAACAAAACACCAGCTTCCAGCAGTTTTTTCTGGACAATGTTCCTCCCTTTAGTCTGTGATCCTTGAAGTCAGGAGGCCAGGACCCAAAAGTGCATTTGAATTCAGCAATCTAAAACATGTGATGTTGTTGCACACTGACATCCTGCTCATCCCAGCCTCACCCCTCTCAGCCCAGCACAAGCAGCTGCAGTCTGTTATTTATCAGACACAGAAATATTTCATTGCAGACTTGCAAGAAGAAACTATGACTGACTTCTACAACTGTTACTCTGAAATTCATAGATTAGCATTTTTAATAATACTTCAGACTGCATGTCGAGGAGCTTTAGTTGTTGATGTTATCTGAAATAAAGTTCTGTAACCTTGGAAAAAATACACCCTCCTTTTTTTCTTTTCCTTAGGGCATCATAGTATACAGAGCATATAAGTTTTCGTCTTAAGACTGTATTTTTTATTAGAACAGAAATAATGTATTGAGGAACTTCTAATAAAATTAACTGAAGTTTTGCATGAGGAAAGACAGGGTGTAAAGGACTAGATATAGGCAAGGACCATACCATTACTCTTCAGGATATTCAAATATAAGTTGCATTGTCAAATACTGGAAAACACCTGCAGTTTAGAGTGCTCATTTTATGCTCCACTTAACCCTCTTTCTCAGTATGGCTTTTTATTTTAAGACCAGAAAAGAAATAGTCTAAATTTAGTCAAAGGCTTCGTTGTAATGAGTTTATCTTTTTTTCCAAGTTCTTACATGAATTGAAGTGATAATGGTGCCCTCTTATTGTATGATCCTGGAATTGAAGCCCTGAGAAATGAGTGAAAGAGCACACTCGATTTTTGTGGTCTGTAAATAGACCTTCACTGTCATCAACTTAGAAATGTCAGTCACTAAGCAAGGAGATTAATTTTGCCTGAAAAAGTAAAAAAATGCATTCAAACCAGTACTTCAAGCCACTTTTATCTCAGCATACTCTAGGAGAAAGGAGTCAGGAAAAAGCAAAAATTAGCATTGCTCTCAAAAATGCCTGCAGTAGTACAAGAATTCTCTTCTCTCATTTTTGCAAAAAGACTGACAAGAGTTTGTTACGGTAAATGCTCCTACTGCTGGAAAAAAGTCTGATGTGAAAAATGCTTGTTGTGCCATTGGCCCCTCACAGAAAAGGGTGCAATAGGAATGTGATTCCTGCAACTGAAGCAGGTATTAAAATATTTTTTTGAGAGGATTAATTTTATCTCAATTTAGCCAGTAAGCTGGAAGTACAGGTGGAGGTAAAAAGAGAGTATGGCAATAACAGATAAAGAGATAACGGCTTCATATTTAGCGAGCAGGTATTACTCTTCTATTACCTGCTCCCCTTTGTTGATTTGATGAATTGGGTAATTTGGTTTGTGCTGCCTTTGAGATTTATTTCTAAATACATGTGTGTTATACAGCACTCTATCATGTATGTCCTGTTCACTGCTTCCAGGGTGAAATCTCTTTAGGCTTGGTACACGACATTTCACCCATTGCATTCTCAAGGGAGACAAATGATTTTATGTCCTGTCAAGTCAACAACTCATAAACAGGACCTTTAGGAATGAGAGGCTCCTTCCTTCTCTCCTTCCTTGCAAACATATAGGCATTGTGTAAGAAGGGAAGAAGGTGCATTGTAATTACAAATAAAGGTGTTAAAAAAAGGAAAAAAAAAAAAAGAGCACACTGCATAGTTGGCTGCTCCAGTAATACTGATACCATTGCATACAGTTACAGTTCACCGAGCACATAATGCAGACTTTTAGCTCCTTAACACATACATTATAAATAGGAAGCTAACAAGAAAGTTACAGCCTTGTTATTACATTATTCCATTCCTTTTTGGAAAATTCTGAAATCACTGTGCTCTTAAGTTCTTTTTTTTTAAAAAAAAAATCTTAAAATTTGCATTTTTCTCACTTGAAACTCTCCATCGTGGTCATTAATGGAACGCTGTCAGTCATGCTGACATTTATTTTCCATTTCTGATTTCTGTGTCCAGGACTGATGGAGAGCTGCATTTATCTGTTTAGCTTGCAGAGTCCTTATAGTCTCAGCATTGCCTTTGTATCTGTATAGAGCTTGTGGCATGCTTGGAATGCTGCACGGATTTTGAAATACTTGTGCTAATTTCATCTAGATCTCTGGGTAGTACAGGTTTGTTTACCATAATAGAAAGAAAATCGTTCATAATGACGTTAGTTACCCTCTCTGTACATGTGGTGTCACAGAGCATGAATGTTATTTCCGAGTTACTATGGTGAAGGCATAGTAATCAAACCTGGACGGATGTTTTGAGTTCACATTTCTTGGAGGACTTTGATTTGCTGTGCCTGGAGCTGCAGTTGGTGACCAGATGAGGAGCTGTTAGCTGGAAGCTCTCCCTTAACCTCTCCATAGGCTTGCTGCATGAGTAGAGCTAAGTGGTTTAAATGCTGCCTTTTTTTCCCTATCTTGAAAAAAACCCCACAGTCATCTTGCTGGCTGTGAAGATGCTGATGTAACGAGGGATTATCTCCCTAGGATCATAAGGTGATAACAAGATATTCTACTGGATGGTTTTTACTCTCTCTTAATCTGTCCTTTTCAGTTTAGTGACTCAATGTCTGCAGGAGCTAAAGCCTGTACAAGCTTTGCTGTATTTGCTGCTGTAGTGAACAGAACCAGCTGAGTGTACATGCAGGACAAGGGAAAGAGAAACAAAGATTTATGCTTGTAATTCTGAGGTAGCTAATTCATATTATATTCTTCAGTTTATTATGGATCCAGTCCTACAGATTTTGGGTGGTTTTGAAATATATCTGGAAATATATTTTAAAATGTTAATTCAACAAGTAAAGTTACTATTACATTGTTCAGAATTCATTTTCCATTCATTAAAAATGTCATGGCTAATTTATAGGTATCTGTTTGTTTTATGAGGCTATTGACATTTCAGCCCAGTGGTATTTGTCAAGAGGAAAGTTGTTTTGTTTTTTTTTCCGTTAGCATTACAAGCAACAAACAGAAATCTCTTTTTTTTTATTTTGGTAAAACTTTATTTCAATATTTTATTAATATTCTCATGGGTGAAGGAGATACTTATGTGATTTAAGAAAAATCTTAACTTCCTTAATGTGGGAAGATAAATGTCTTTGTATATCTTTGCTGTTGCGTTTAAAATACAAACAGCTCTCTACCCAGACAGTCCTGTTCTAGTTTTTACTGCACTGCAAACCTTCATTAACCTGACTGGCTTTAGTGTGTTGATTTTACTAGAGGTTTGTGGTGTACTGACTGGCCAAGCACTTCCAATCTTAGGTTGAAAACGAAAGCTCCGACTCCAGTTACCCTGCAGGCCTGGCTGGGCTGTCACAGTGAACGCTGCGCTGCCTATCTGGAACAGACAATCCCATGGATGCAGAATAAGTTTGATAAAGCAGAGCTGTGAGAAATTTAGCAAGGTACCGGGAACATTAACTAATAATCTCATTTCTCTGGCAATTGAAGGCATTCATGCTGGTGTCAGAGGTACAGTTTGTGAGTGCACTAGTTTTTTTGTTTTAGAATTATCTGCGATCAGGTTTTGTGTTTCTTGTTCTCTGTATAAATACAGTATTAAAATTCACCATTAATCCTGCAGGTGCTCTGTTGAAGCACATGACAGTCACCTTAGAGTATACAACAATTTGCATGTAAAAAATCTCAGCATGAGCCTGAATGTTCTGTTTTGGTGAGAAAACCAAGGCCTTTGCTGGACAGTGTCTCCAGAGAAGCTGTGTGAGGGAGGCATCTGAAACCTCTTTCTTTTTATCCCTCGGGTGGGGTTTGACAGCGAGGCTTGCTGGGACATCAGGGACCAGAATGCTCAGTGCAGACATTGGGGACATTCAATCGAAGTTGTTTAAAGTGTTATCATATGAAATTTTTCTTTTTTCGAATCAGTTTTGCTTTTCTGGAAACCTTGGAGTGTTATTTCAGCTCCATATCACACACGAGTAGGGAAGCAGCTGTGCATGGCAGGGGACCAAAGTCCTATGGTTTTATTAATATAACTAAAAAAACAAACACCCCCCCCACTCCCACTTTTGGACTGTTCAGTAGCCTGTGTGAAAAATGCTGGGTTTAGGTTTAATTGATTCTGTCTGATCATAGTGGCAGAGTGATTTTCTCCAGAATACTGGATCAAACTTTTTTTGCATGTGAATTGAGATCAGTAGTGGTGCTGTTGCAAGCAGTACTTCAGTGGCCAGTGCATGTGGTGAGATTGGCTTTTTTCCCTTTGCAATACTCGATTTCATTTGTTTATCTTTAGATAATTTGACCTATGGTCATGAAATAATGGTATCCAAATCGATCTGAAAGGCAGAGAGGCAGAACTGAGCATGGGAATTTCTCACTGAAGTGTATAGATCCACAGTGGTTACTTTTCTTGCTTTTCATGTATTTATAAAAAGAAAGTGAAGAGAATGTTAAAAAAAAAAGAAAAGGAAAACCCCCTTGAATTTCTCCATCGAGGATGGAGATCAATCTGCTGTTAATTCTGTGTATTCACTGAGAAGTGCAGGACCCGTTATAACTTGCATTTTTATGTGGTTTTACCTGCTGTTGCGTGCTCTTACACTGTTTTTATCAATCTGGTTGCCCATACTAACAAATTTCAGGTGTGTAAGTGTCTGTGCAAGAGCTGCAATAGGCATTGATTTAAGATTTTACTTAATGCTTTAATACCACCCTTGATCAAGTTCCTGAAACTCTGTGTCACCAGCAGAGAAATCTTCCGTGGCTGGGCTCTGCTCTCACCTGACAGATCAGCTGCAGAACTGAGATGAGAAACCCAGGTTTGGGGTTGCAGCATTGAGAAGATGTTATACTGTGAGGTAGCTGCTTTTTCACTCACCAGTAGAATAATAAAACAACTTTTATAGATTAAGAGATACCCATGCAGAGCTCCGCATAGCCTGTTGCAGGTAAATAAAGTGCTACAAATATATTGCTGCTTCAGGTGCAAATCCTGAACTAGTGTTTTTAGAACACACTTTTTTATTAAACTTTGTATAGCAGAAAAAAAAACCCACAGTGCTGGTGGGCAGCATGAGCCCTTGGAGGCTGTTTGTTCTGTCTTCCTGCCCTTGCTTATATTTGGGAGAAGAGTGTAAATATGAAAAGCCAGGCCCAGTCCTGTGCTGAGAGCAGCAGGGGAAGAGAGCAGTGGCAGTGAGTTCCGCTGCTGGCACATCTTCTCACCCCCTGGTATCTGTATTCCCACACATTAGTATCTGTACGTCCAGGAGCTGCTGAACCGAAAACATTATTTTGGATCTATCTTGGTCTGAATACCCGTATCCTGATGTACAGAGTGTAGGGTATGGCAGTGCTTTAACGTGGGCTTCAAAGGTGCATAACTTGGAATAGCTGTTACTGGAAAACTCTTTGTGTTTGGGAGAGATACTCCCTAATTCTGCGATGCAGAAACATGGACTGTAGGGAGAGGTGCTTGGAAGATCTCGCGATGTATGGGAAGAACAGGGAACTAAAGATCTCGTGATGCGCAGAAAAGCGTATATAAAGCAATTGCGCAGTTAACTGAGCAAATAGCAACTGCCATATTGGTGTTTGTGCTTTTGTTCCTGTGAAGGTTTTAACCTCCTGCAGGAGTTAGCTGTGATCTGAGCGCCACATGTCTGTGGATTGGCAGGTAGAAAAAGACAGCCAATACCTTACCACAACAAATGGTGACTCTGGTGTACGGATGGTGGTGGTCGGCGGCACACGGCAGGAGGTGACGGAGCTCCACGCAGGATGGGAGACTCCACGGCGCGCCATGGAGGCCACAGTCAAGGTATTTAAAATATGGGGAAGACAGCATAAGACTTCTATGAAGTCGAGCGCTTTAAAAGCTATGCTACAAAGATTATTAAAGCTCGGCATTTTAGCCGAGCCGATGGATTGTATGAAGCCAGAGCTCTGGCCTCTAATCAAAGCTGATTTAATAGAGCAGGCAAAATTGGGAAATCCAGAGCACTTGGTGACTTGGGATAAGGCAAATGCATTGATGAAAGCCACCCAAGCCGAACAACATGCATCTAAGGATGCACATAGGGGACTGCAACGCTTCTCAGAGAAAATTACGCAGAGGACCTTGCAGATATTTCCTCTAAGGATGTCCTGGTTTAGCTAAGATAGTCAAGGGTTTTTTTGGTTTGTTGGGGTTTTTTTTAGCATAGAGAGAGGGGGAAGGGATCTCCAGCCGGGTTATTCATACCATGCTGACGTCAGGTCCTGGAGCGGAGCCTTTTTACTTTCGCTTCTGGTTTTGGGGGTTGCGACACACGCGGCGGGCTTGCTCCTTGATCATCTACCGGTATTTCTCTGTATATCTTTTATCTTGTTCACTGTTATTGCTGTTCATTGTTATTATCACTGCTACTGTTGTTCAGATTGTTCTATCACTCTGTTGTATTAAATTCCTTGTTACTTTAGCCCGGGTCTGTGCCTAACTTCCAGCCCGACCGGCCGCGGGTGGGGGAGGGGCAACAGCAATGTGCTCTCTGATCCCGGCAGGAGCTAAACCTGCACACAGGAGGAAGCTATCAAGCTAGGGGCGGTGTGGCCCATAGAAGGCAAACCCACTGACAAGAACAAAGCAGGGAGCGGAAATAGCACTAGCCCTTCTGGTCCACCCTCTCTCTCACACACACACCCCGTATACCCTCGGGGAACATTACAAAAAGCAGAAGCCGCAACACAACTGGCTGACTTTGAGGATGAATGGCGAAATCAAATGCAACAATGGAAAGAAGAAATGCAGGCAGTTCAAAAACAGCAGGAGAGTGAAAAGGGGCAGCCCCGGCCGGATCCCCTGCTCAACTGGCTTCCAGGTGCACCCCTTCCTTCGGAGGAGATGGTACCCTGTGTCTTGGCAGGAATTTTTGACCCTTGCCGTACAAAAGAATCGAGCAACCAGTTTGCTCATTGGCGAGATCAAAAAACTCAGGTGGAGTCAGATGATGAATCAGACGGCAGCGGTCCGAAATCCAATCAAATGGAAAAGGGAGGAGCAATGCCACAAAGGGAGGAGAAGAAACCGGAGGAGGAAATGATGGAATTGCTAGTGGAACTGGCAGCAGGGGTGCAAACACTGGCAGCCTCCACCCAACAGAACACATGCCTGATTGTGGGCGGGGCTACTTCTTGTTTACAAAAACACCCTATTGATTGGCAGCTCATAGCTAAAGAGTGTGTAATGTCAGGCGTGAAGCTTGAACCTACAACCATACATGCTTACCCAGTTAGGTTGATCCCAGGAATGGGGGCCGGGCTCCTCCAATACCCCACAGGCAACCCCCACAAATCAGAGACAGCTTTTCCTATACTCCCCAAGTCACAATCAGATATGCCTGCAATTGTCCACAGGAGGTCCCTCCGAGCCAAGAACCGTGGCTCTCGTTTTAGATTGTAGTGACAAGTCCATGGTCACCGTTTGGATGAGCCAGCCTCGCCCAGGAAGAACAGAAGAAATAGTGCTGCAGGCCATGATTGATTCAGGAGCTGATATAACAGTAGTGGGCAAAAAACTGTGGCCAGGGCAGTGGCAAACTACATTTGGGGGATTCGTGGCAGGTGTCAGAGGAGAAAAAACAGTGTACAAAGCAATTACCAACACAACATTTAAAATCCAGGACCAGGAAAAGGGGGTCTTGATTGCAATACTCAAGCCTATAGTATTAGCAAATCTCCAGGGAGTTTTGTTGGGCTGCGACTGCATGCAACAAATGAAAACTGGCATTACAGATTTAGATTAGAGGCCACTGCCGAGCACATACCACCCTTAAAACTTACATGGTTAACTTCTTCACTGCTGTGGGTCGAGCAGTGGTCACTTAACTCAGTAAAACTAAGTGCACTTCAACTATTAGTGGAAAGAGAAGTACAGACAGGTCATTTGGAACCCTCTACAAGCCCTTGGAATACCCCTGTGTTCGTTATCCAAAAGAAAGATAAGACTAAGTGGCGCTTACTCCATGACCTCAGGGCTGTAAATCAACAGATGCAGGCAGTGGGTGTCCTGCAACCTGGATTGCCCTGGGGTTCCACCATACCGAAAGACAGGTCCATTGTGATTATTGATATCAAAGATTGTTTTTTCAGCATCCCTTTACATCCCACTGACAAAGATTTGCTTTTACCGTGCCTTCTGTGAACCTCGCTCAACCAGCTCAGCGTTGGCAATGGACTGTACTGCATCAAGGTATGAAAAACTCACCTGTCATTTGTCAGCTGTATGTGGCCAAAGCCATCGTGCTCTTGAGAGAAGGTAAGACTGACCATCACGTGGTACACTATAAGGATGACATATTATTAGCAGCACCTACAGAACAGCAAGCGGAACACCTGTTCCAGTGTGCCAGAGCCTTGTTGCAACAACATAATTTGAGCATTGCTGAGGCAAAGATCCAGCGAGGTACGTGATTACAATATTTGGGCATGACTTTAGCTGGGAACCATATAAGTCCACAACCAATAGCTCTTGCTCCAAATATTGCTACTCTTCATGATGTTCAGAAATTAGTAGGAGCCTTGCAGTGGCTCTGCAGCTTTATCTGTATTCCTTTGTGACTTACGCAACCCTTTTATGAATTGCTGCAAGGAGAACACTTGTGGGAACCAAAGAAACTCACAAAGGAGTGTCAGGACAATTTAACACTTATACAAGCTATTTTACAACAACAGAGACCTTTGCAGCAATGGGATCCAAAACAGTCAATCACAGCAGGGTGCTTTATTTCTGACCATGGCACAATAGGCATCCGATTTCAAGGCACAGACAGCAAGCCTGCACCTTTAGCCTGGGCTTACCAAAATACCAACAAGTCCGCCTTTGTTACCATAGTCGCTTATAGGGTGCCTATGTAATATGACCCTTCAACACTTTGGGAAGGAACCTGACACAGTACTCATCCTCTGGAAGCAGCAAGTGTGGGACGACATGGTTACGCGTTTGGAAGACTTATGTACCATCTTTGACTTTCCAGGCTCCATAGTAACCGGAAAGGGTCTACAATGGGTTTCACACTTGAAAACACTTTAAGCTACAACTCACACTACCTCTAGTCATGCGCACTCTTACTGGCACAACTACCTTTACAGATGCCTCATCACAATCCCAAACAGCTGCAGTCGTATGGAAAGCTGAAGGATGCTGGAAAAAGAAATTGTGGACTCAGACTGACAAATCAGTACAATGGTTGGAAGCCAAAGCGGTCCAGACGGCACTCCAGCAGGAAACAGAGAATCCAATTAATATTGTTACAGACTCTCTATATGTTTATAAACTTGTACACAAAACGACAACAGTAGGATTTGTACAGACAGAAGCGTCAACTTTACTTTATGACGCTCTACAACAACGTGAAGGACAGGCCTTTCTTACACATGTGAACAGTCACCAGTCCCTACCTGGTCCAATCATAGAAGGCAATCATCACGCTGACCAGGAGGCATGGGGTATATGGTCACTAGATGCTGCAAAGCATTTACATGCCTTTCTACACCTCGGAGCAAAAGCCTTAGCGAAAACATGTTGTTTTTTGCTTGTGACAGAGAAATATATAGTGGCACTTTGTCCCTACTGTCACAAGGGCCCACTGTGGGAAGCAGGTGTCAATTCAAGGGGTTTCTCTTCCAATCAGATATGGCAAACTGACATAACAGAATGTGACCTACTAAAACTAAAGAAATACCTCATAGTAACCATTGACATCTTATTAGCCACAATGGCTCGCAAACAAACAGCCAGACACATTATTGTTCATTGGGAGGGCGTCATCGCCTTATTAGGGAAGCCACAAGAAATCAAGACAGATAACGGCCCTTGTTTCATCGCTAAACGTACTAAAGAATGGTGTGCATTATGGGACATCAAATTAGTACACGGCCTGCCCTACAACAGTCAAGGACAAGCAATAGTGGAACGTGCGCATCGCACCCTAAAAGCCAAACTACAACAGCTTGGGGAGGGGGAAGGTCATAAGGGGACAATACCCACAGACCGACAGCAGACTCTTTTGTCCCGCGCCCTTTATGCTTTAAATCATTTTGTAGAGGCGACGAGTCCACACCTCCCCTGTGGAAACACTTTATGCTAACCCAGGCGACAAAAAACTATTCTTTAGTTCAGGTCAAGGAACCGGGAGCGATGGCATGGGAATTGGGCTGGTCGCTGAGAGTGTTTGGGCGTAGGTACGCAGCAGTGGAAAAGGATGGTTTAATTAAATGGATACCTGCACGATGTGTAAAACCTGAAACAACCACTTCTTCTTAAAAGTTTTTGTAGATTTTCTGTGGCCTTTGGCTACTTGGATCTTTCACTAAACGAACCATCTCACCCAGACCTAACGTATGGGTAACTATAGCAAATGAGACGGGAAAAGAACCCTTTTGTCTATCTATGGCAACGCCATCTGATCCGTTCCAAACATGTCTATTAAGAGTTCCATACTTTAATCCATAAGAGTTTATTGAACTGGTATCAAAAAATAGTTGGGCAAAGATGACCTTTTCACAGGTCAACACCACTACCCAAAATATTAATTCTGGCGGCAACCCCACAACCATTTGGCAAGGTCAAATTAGTGGATGGTGGAGGGATGTGGTACAAATAGAACCATTTTCTTTTAATAACCTGGGGAAGAGGTTATGCTTGTATGTTCACAGGTCACAGTCCCTGGTGATTACTGACAAGGTGTGTGCCACCACACCTGAGGGTGAGAGGCAGCCAGCACTCAGGATCCAGCTGTGGGTCCCCCTGTACCAGCTGTTTGCAATCTCTTCAACTGATCATTTAAGCAGAATGTCTGGGTAATGTTTTCTACTGCAACAGAACAAACTACACTACAGTTGCCTTAATGAAATATTTAGGCTTACTAGTCACTAGTGAAAGATGTAGTTTAGATGGAATGTAGTTATTAATAAGGATGAAATGCTGTAAGAATGTGTGTATTCAACTTTCTTTGTTTAGCAATATTAAGAATTAAGAACTCAAATGTTTAACCTTATTAGAAACTCCCTTGGTTTTCCCCCTGGAGTACTGGCCAGGCTCTGGGTGGAACCCAACAGGAGGATGGAATCACATGTTTTCGCTCAAAGAAAGTTGCCAGTTATTTTGGCCTGTTGATTTAGAGGCCGGACCTGCTTGCAGCGACTTTGGATGCCTCACCTACGGACAGACACATCGCGTAGGGTTTCCAGTTTGTGAGGAAGGGCACTCTGAATTCTCGCTGCATCCAGGGTTCCCTAGCAATTGCTGATCTGAATGTTAGTACTCCTATTAATTAAGTGTGCTACTCTGTATTTTCCTTACTGTTTATTTTTGTAGTATTTAGTCATATCCCTTAATTATAAGTAGTGAAATCAGGTTACCTTTTAACTAGTAATTATAACTGCTGTATTCTTTTAGCCTTCTGTGGAACTATTCTAAGTATGCTGTGTTTTTGAAGTTTGTCTAACCTTTAATTGATACAGCTCTCAAACAAGTCTTGCAGGTGCCGCTGCAAAACAAAGAAAGGGGAGATCTGGGAGGCATCGGCCTTATACAACTCTGACACATGGTTGGTAAAGCCTGGGGAGGGGGAAGTGTAGGGAGAGGCGCTCGGAAGATCTCTCGATGTACAGGAAGAATAGAGGCGCATGAAAGATCTCACAATGCACAGAGAGAACAGGGAACTAAAGACCTCGCGATGTGCAGAAAGGCGTATATAAAGCAATTGCACTTAATAAATCGAGCAAATAGCAACCACCATATTGGCGTTTGTGCTTTTGTTCCCGCAAAGGTTTTAACCTCCTGCAAGGGTTAGCTGTGATCTGAGCGCCACATGTCTGTGGATTGGCAGGTAGAAAAAGACAGCCAATACCTTACCACAACACAGTCCTGGGCTTTTTGTGGGGCTGTTATCTTGAAATGGGCTTTGCCTTGGCAAAGCAATGGCAAATCACACATTGCCACTTGAGCACTCTGACTACATCATGAGCCCATGGGACTCTGTTCTGTAGGACTTGGAAAGATTTAGTTGGAATATGAATCCAGCTGAACAGCATCTCCAGGAGGCAGATCATGGTCTGAGCACAATAATACACTGTGAGCTTTACTGACCGAACCTCTGCTTTTCTACACAAATGCTAGTGATCTCCATAGAGAGAAGGCTGTTTCAGCCAGTCCTCCCGCAAAGCCCTTACACTGGTTAAATCCAAACAAACAGGAGGGCCCTTCTGCAGATAGCCACAGCAAGCAGAAAGGCAATCATCTGTTACAGCCATCTGGAAACCTGTTCCAGCAGAAAACAAAATCCTTACCAGACTGTTAGCAAAACTTCCCACATCTCCGGGCCAGGGGGCCATCAGCAACATATCCACACCTCCGACATCTGGGCTCCACAACAAAATGGTTTCCAGCCTATCACATCCTCTGAGCTAAAACTATCAGCAGGAGCTGGCTCATCCCAGGACTCAGCACCAGTCAGGCACACAACCTGCAGTTCAGAAGTACCCCTGAAAAGACCTTGACAGCCTGCATTAAAACACAGGCGTGCATTTGAGATGTAGGCACTGCCCAGTAATCTCTTGTTTGCATCAGAATCAGAGGTGCAAATTCAGCCTTACTTCTACTGAAACTTTCCTTACAGATAACTCATTTTCTGTGTTCGTAAACGGCAGTAAGGACCTGGTTAGCAGGTGCCCTGGACACTGCCTACAGTGAAGAAATCATTTAGCCAGGCTGCAGTTTCCTTTCCCCAGTGCTGTCTTGCCTTCCAGAAATCAATCAATATCAAAAGCTCCCTATGAAGACTGCCTGAAAAAGCCAGCTACAAGTGCCTTGACTTGTGCTATTTTTGTCAGACATCAGGCAGTCACTCTGGCTTCATTCAAGTACATTAGGACAAGTTCAGTTCATATTTACAAGGAATCACAGCAGGCCCCATCTGTTCCTCCAGCCCCCACCATTACTCCTGTGCAGCCTCCCTGGGAGCAAGAAGCACAGAATAAGAAACCTCGCTTAAATAAGATAAGATCCACAGCCTGCGGTTTAAACAAGATGCACAGAGCACTGACAAAATATGGCAACACTATGATCATAGAGTATTGCAAACCAGGGAAACCACATATCGTAGTCCAGCTGATGAATAAGGAGTGAGCGCAGCAATAAAACACTTTATGCTGGTTGTTCTGGTGGTGAGCACAGCTGAAGTCAGTGTGGTGTGGGTTTGTACACAGGCAGTGACAATCCATTGCTGTCTGAGACTTTGGCTGAGGCATCATTCGGACGACTCTCTCCCCTCTCCCTGCTCTGCTTGGGCAGCGAGAGGCCTGTGTGCTGCACGCACGAGGTCCTGCAGCAGTACAATATCTCTGGGTGGATCAGGCTCGCGTGGCTCTGGCTGAAGTCGCCCCTCTGATCCAAGGACAGCTTCTGTCTGAGCACAGATGCTCGTCTGGAGTTGGGAGCTGCAGTGTTTGATCTGCTGCCTTTTCCTAGGAGGAGATGCCAAATAGTTGTTCTGCCGTGACAGCTGAATGCTGCCCTCTTGCCTCTGTAGAGGGTTAAATCCCGAGAGTGCAGGTGTCGGTGTGGGACTGGCACCCACTCTTGGCATGTGTGGAAGTGTCCCGGCCCGTCTGGAGATGAGCTGCTGCCAGCTGATGAGACAGTAGGGCCCACAGCTGTGGGTCAGCCTTGCACGGTCACTGATAGTACAGAACCGCAGTTCAGGGGCCACGTCCCAGGTTTCTGGCTTGATTCTGAAACCTGAACTGATGTCGTTCTCATTCCTGGCCCCTCTATTCCTGTTCCACAGGGCTGATCTGCCTGGCTGCAGTCTGCGCTTCTGGTTCCATGCTCCTGCCAGCAGACAGGGCATGGAGAAAGGGCCCTCAGCCATGACTGGGGTGTGACCTCTCAGCTCCCTCCAAGGGGGGTGTCGTTTCCAGAGGGGTGGTAGGATACAGCTGTGTAAATATTTCCTGAGGGAGCCTGACCTGATGGCTGTCCCTGTCACTAGCTGGCAGAAAGAATGACTTTGTCTTGGTGAATCTTCTGGGGAATGTGCGCGCTGACGTGCAACAGGTTTATGCAAACACTTGAATTGTAAAATGATCCGTAGGTGCAGTTCTTTACTAGAATGAAGATAAATGCTGAAGATTTGCTGTGAAGGACCAGGGTGATCTGCATTCATGAAAGTAATTTATCGTGGTCAGACTCTTTCTCCCAGGTGAGAAGATGCAGTTGATTAAACCCAGTGCATCTTGTTTCAAGGCACACCCTCACTTTAGTGGCTATGAGTTTGTGCCATGAGAATTTTTCTTTTTCAGGTGAGTTTTGTTTTTCCTTTAGCCATTTTTTTTTCTTGGAGAATGTTGAACTGCGTAGAATTAGTCTGACACTTTTGTTTTATACTGATGAGATCTGTTGTCTTGCAGTAATTCCTACCAGCACATGCAAGTGCTTTGGGTTTCAGTATCTGAACTATCCACATACGAGCTGGCAAGTTTGAGGAAACCTTGTGCATTTCATGGTTATGGCACAGACATTTCTTCCTACACGAGTTACCTGCATTTGAAATGTGCCTGACAGTTTTCAGCACGGATTTGGCAGGTGTCAGTGTAACTCCTTGCATATGGGAGATGGAATAGCAGGTGCTGCCTTGTGCAATAGAGTCGGTTTGAAATGATTTAGGGTCCAGCTGTGATCTCTTTTTCAGGCACATGTTGCCTCTTGTGGGAATCACCAGCAGATGAGACAGATGTGCAGTCACAGGGAGTCATAATTCTTTGTTGTCCTGCCTTTATGGGATGGCAGAGTGAGGCTGTGGAGGTGAGTGTGTCTAATAAATGTTTGCTCCCATCTCTGCAGGTGATCTTAATTTCATTTTCCATCCATCTCCTGTTGCCTGACTTGATGGAAATCAAGGCTGAGTTTTGTTCTACAGCTTTTTTCCCATATGCTTCTGCTTCCTTGCACTTTACAAAGTCTTGTCAAAGGGCGTGAGACAGGTGCTGGGTTCTTGCTGTCATTAGGATCAGGCAGATGCATTCAGGAGTTCAAGGTGAATGCCAGAACCTCTTCCTGGTAGAGCTATTACACACTCTCCCTTGGAAAAAGGGATGGATTTGTAAAGAGCTGCTGAGGGTCAAGGTACACGGTTCGGGGTGATGGTGGTGCCCTCGGAGCACTGGATCTGAGCACAGGAATTGGCACCAGGTTGGGTGGCAACAGGAAATCATTCAAATAGATGAAAGGATAGGTGATGCAAAGGTAAATTCCACTGTTTGTTACCAAATGTCACACTGTGTGGTGAGGACTACTTCACAGCTCCTAAAATCCAGCCCTTTTTTTTCTGAGTAATTGGACTTTTGGAACTTGCTGCAGGTGCTATAGTTGCAGGTGATGCTTATGAGGGTCCTGAAGTGGAGTCAAACCTTTCTGTGGGTGCAGGTAATGCCTGTGCTTTAGTGGAGGGAACTGCGGGGCATGAAACCCACCAGTGTGTGATACAAGCAGGGTGTGAAGGCGGGCAGGGGAGGTCTGAGGCTGCTTCTCTCAGGTGCTGGATGATCCAAGGCTGTGGGGCCAGGCAGGGCTGGTGATGCACAGCCAGGTGGGTTAGAGTCTGGGTTTTCCCTGCATTTACCCTTCCAGCTGCTTGGTTTTAGGCTGAGAACTTGGGCCTGTTCTGCAGGTTGCTTTTATGCAGCAGCAGAAGGCGATGGTGGTTCCTAGTGGATTTAGTAATTAAGTGGACTTCTGACAGTTGTGGCACACTTTCTCTGTCCTCCAGAGTTACTCCCCTGAAATGTATTTATCAGATAAAATGTGAAATCTAATGGGTATGTTTGTAGCCTGCAAGACTGCTGTTAATCATAGGGACACCATTTCGTAATGTAGATTATCTCCCCCGGCTGGGAGACTGTGATAAACTGGGAGGACAGACCAGACTAGACTTGTTCCCAGGGAATGAAATGGCTTTATTAACCTTCGTATTTATAAACCGCAGGCATGCGTAACAGTAATAATAATATCCTAAAAGTTTTTGGACGGGTTGGGAAGTAATCAAGTAGGCGTATTTTGTTGACACAATTTTGAGATGAACGTTCTTGTTTTCTAAAACAAAAAGTTTCACGATGCTGATAGTGCCATTTGCAATGTAAATACGGAGGGGGGGTGTGTGTGAGAGAGAGCAAGACAGTCTGAGTTGACAGGAAACAAAATGAACAAAATGTGTCCCGGAGAAGAGCATGTTCAAGACGCTTGTGTCCATTTGCCACAGGAGAGGTTTCCGGGTCCCCTCTGGCACTCTTCCCTAAGAAGTGTCCCTACGTTAGCCGTTGACCTCCACGGGGACTGTAAATGGCCCCACTCGCAATGCTTGCTGAGAGCCCTTTGGGAACCGGTGACTGCGAGGGTAGAGAGAGGGTGAAAAAACTTTTCATGAACTTGGCTGGAGTTTTATTTGAAATGGGGCAACGAGTGTTAAGGTATAAGGTGTCTAAGATACAAGGTTTACAGACAAAGTGTTACAGGCAGCACTTTTTAGAGTATGCAAGCACTGTTAGCCATACGTTAACCAAACGGAATAGGGCTGGGGTACCTCACTGTCAAATCTAGAATCAACTGAAAATGATGTGCACATTTAGAGCTCTCCAAAAACTTTCTCTAGCTTTGAATGGGTGAAAGATTCCTAAAAGAAAAACATGCTCTTCTCTGCAAGAGCTCAGTGTCTGGGCTAGATTTTGACTTCTGCTACTTTGGTTCAGAATTCTACATTTTAAAATAAGCTTTAAGAAATATCCTCTCACTGCTTGGGGGCTACTTCTAGCATTAGAGTCTGGATTTGTCACAGGGACACTTCACCCTTTCCCATGTTCAAATCTTTCTTCTTTAAACCTGGGCTATTGAAAAAAATTACAATTCATAAACAACATGACAAGAGATCTTGAGGCCTTTTCTGTGTAAGACTTGTGAGTGCCCAGCGAAAAAGAGGAAAAAAAGAAAAAATTACTTCAAAGGTAACCTCTGGCTGGACAGTCTGTCTTTGCCATGTGGTATCATACCGGCTTCCTTTGTAAAGCGCTTTGTGATCTCTGAATGAAGACTTATTTTTGCCTTGGGTGGTAGATCCCGCGTCTCTTGCTGTTCTTTAGTCTGTTACGAATTACTCAGTAAATGGGTAGTGAAGCAGAGCTGATAGATGTAGAAAATTCTGGAAGTCTGAGGTCCCCCCGAGTATTGCGCTTCCTCCTTATTTGCAGCCTTCCCCTGACCACATCTGTTGTTGGAGATGATCAGGGCTGAGCCTGCAGCAGTCCAGCCCATCTGCCTGCTATTCCTCACCAGTGTTGTGCTGCATTTCTCAGGGTGTTTCTCCTGTGCATTTTTTGAAGGTTCTTGCCAGGCGAATGACACAGTTGAGCAGAAGTCCACAAACCAGTGCACAGAGTAATGATCTGCTGATGGTAATTCCTGGGAGAAGCGTGGAGGAGGCGGCCTGTTGATGTCATTTCTGTATCCAAGGGGAGAGTAGCACCAGGATGTCCCGTGGGAGTGCAGCATCTGTTGCCAAATCAAGATGTTGCTTGAACAAGGTGTTTTGGGGTGCAGTAAAGGTGTCCCTGTTCTGCCAGACAAAGAGGATTGGTTGTTCCACACGCGGCTGGCAGTGAGCCTGCCCACACGTGGCCCCCACTCACACCTCCCGATCTGCTGTGGCTGCCCAGTGCTCAGTGTGGTTTGTCAGTGGCTCTCAACTGCAGAGCATCCACCCTCGCCTTGGTCGGTGTGCTGTCCCGGGGGGTGAAGGGCAGCACTAGTTATGCACCGTGGGAGCTGCTTTTTCTTTCCTGTTATGAGATGAGCCACAATTTTGCTTTCTTTCCTGATACCTGGGCTGCCAAAGCAGGCAAAGTATCGACCTTTCATTGTTCGTGTCAGAGCTGATATTCTGACATCTCTCTTCTGCTGTTGGTTGCAAAGGCCTGGCACGAGGTGGGGGTGGCGTTTCACCGGGTGCTGTGGAAAAGCAGAGATGGAGCCTCTCCTAGAAGCTTTCTCAGCAGAAGAGCGTGGCGTAAGAGGATGGAAGGAGCCTTATCTCAGCTCTGCAGAAGGAGCTGGACGCTGTAACATGGCATTAAACTGTTTTTGTATTTCACAGAGTACTTACACCTGTGCCAAACAACACTGCGGGTTTTTCTTGTAATAGCACAGTTCAGCTTTGGCAAGAGGAAATGACGTTCCTTTTGCCACCGGCCTGGCCGGAGCCTCAGTGCCAGCGGCTCATGGCAGGGTGTCTGGGTCTGTGTCTGTGCCCTCAAGTGCTCCCCATGTGGGGGCTCATCCTGACCCGGGTCACTGAGGCTGGGTCCCTGTGAGGGTCAGCACTACCTGAACAACAGTGGGCTGGTGGTTTTTAGGAGGGGTGTTGTTACACATCATCTGCTGTAAACAAGCGTGCGGAAGAGACGCAGGTGTGAAGCGCGAGGCTTTGCTGGAAAAGCAGCTTGTGTGGTTGTGTGTATGGAACTGTGCTTTGTGCCCCTTGAGAAGGTGAAGCACTGAGTCATTTCTGACTCGTCTTTGGCCTGTAATTTTGGGAAGTGGGGCTTTGGGTCTTGAGGGATGTTCTGCAGGACTCTTGGATATCTGTCTCGGTCTGTTTCCCTGAGGGACTGGTTTACATTATCTCACAGTCAGCGAGGATTGATTATGGTAGAAACCAGGCAATTTCCTTTTGACTTTAATAACATATTCTTATGACAATCTCATGGCGTCTTATCTAATAGTTCTGAAAAGCTGGTTGATGTCTATCACTGAATGGGCTACGGACCAAAACTGTTAATTTGGGTGCTTGGAAGACGTGTGTGTAGCTCCCACTGTGGCCCAAGGCAGGTGGGGAAGGGGCAAACAGGCACTTTCCCACGCAGCTCTGCCCTTAGCACTGACTTCTGCTGGCTATGAGCTTGCACACTGTCTGTGGCAAAACAGTCTTCCTGGGAAGACTCACCCAGGTGGGGAGTTGTTTCCTTGGTTTCTGTGTTCAGCACCTGGAGCACAACAGGGTGAAGATCTTGAGATACAGAAACCTAATCTAAGTGGGTTTGGGAGCGTGGTGCTGGGAAGGCAGTTTCCTTCCAATGTCTTTTTCTGCAAGTCAAACTTCTGGGATTTTCTCTGGCAGAGGGATCTTGGTTTTATTGATGGGCAAACACATGTACACGCTTGCATTTCCTGTCCTATTTGTAGCTCAGCAGGGATGTACGGCGTGCCCGAGGGCCTGGCACGGGGCTCTCTGGGATGCCACCAGCCCTCCAAAACGGGCCACATCTCCCCGGGGACACGGGCACAGCGGAGGTGGCCCCGCAGACCCTCCCCAGCCCGCTCCTCTCTGCTGTCTCCTCCAGACCCCCCTGCTTCTGATGGTGAAGACCATGACCGTGTCCTCACCCGGGAAGACATCAAGAAGCAGGGGCTGCTCCTGATCAAAACCAACAAGAAACGTGACAAGAAGTAGCGATTGCTCCACGCACGAGAGCTCTGGGTGCCCCAACCACCCCTTCTGCTCTGGAGGCCCTCAAGCACCCGTTGTACCCTTTTTCTAAATACAGCAGTTATTCTTAGGCTGAATAGAGCAGGTCTTTGTCATTCCTCCGAAGCCCATAGCAGACCTGGACCAGGAGCTCCTCAGTCACTTCTGTCAGGCAGAAGCAGCGGGCTCAAGCCCTGAGGGGAGCTGAGCTGGGTTTGGAGGCAGCCCCCTCCCCCTGCCCCTCTCCCAGCTGCTCTCCCCGCAGACGTGGGGCTGGGCTGGGCTGGGCTGGGCTTTCCCAGGCAGAGCAGAGCTGGGGGCAGGCTGGCTTTCTCCCCCTTGGTCCTTCCTGGGACCTCTGCTCCCCCCGACAGCTCTGGGAGCCCCATGGGCTGGTGTCTGCCCCAGGCAGCTCTGGGGAACCGTGGGGCAGGGGCTGAGGCCTGGACAGGTATTGGATCTCAGGGGGGTGTCTTCGTGTGCATGTGTGGGAGCAGAAGGGCAGGGGCTGCCTGGGAAAGGGAGAGCCACAGCGGAGGTGAAGCCCCTGGCCCAGGCTGTCTGACCTGGCGTGGAGTCCTCGTGCCTCTTCCCTCCCCTGCTCCCTGCACGCACATTGTGCCACTCGTCCCCCTGAGCTCCGAGCGAGCGTTGGGGACAACCTCTGGGCTGCAGGGAGGTGCCTGGAGAGAAGGGCTGCCCCGAGGTGCCCCAGGCCAGCAGAGAAGGCTGCAGCAAGCCTTTGGCTCCAGGTGGGATCCCCAGCCCTGCCCACAGCTCACAGACACCTGCCCTGCAAAGGCCGAGAACCGGGGGCTGCTGGTCCCCAAGTGCAGCCAAGGCTGGGGGCCGCTGACAGGGCCCCGTGGTCCCCGCTGGAGCCCCTGGAGAGCGGCACCTCCTCCAGCTCCGCGGGGGCCATCAGCACCAGCGCGAGCTTCCCCTGCCCTTCCCACCTGGCCCCTGCGCTTCGTGCTGACGTCACCTGGGACATCACCGCGGGGCAGAACGGCTCTTTCTGCCCGGGCTCTCGGCAGACTGGCAGCGCACCCCAGATGTTCATGGTGGGTTTTGTGTGACTGCAGAGGCGGGGACCGCAGCGCCCAGACACAGAAAAACTTGTGTGTTTTAAAGGAAGCTCCAGAAAGACCGTCACGTGCCAGTGAACGCATCGAGCGGAGTTTCCCCCGTTCGACAGCCGTCTGGGGGGCGCTTGGCAATTAAAGAGACCCCAGAATGACACCCACCCCCCAGCCCTGTCCCCTTCTCCCGTGCCCACCACAGACACGCCGTGGGTCAGGGAGTCCTCTGCTGCCAGGAGCTGCCCAGCCATGGCAGGGGAAATCTGAACCTCCTCTGCACACCAGGGGCCGAGCAGACAGCGAGGGGCGGTGCTGGGACCTCTGACACTGCCCCCGCTCAGCACACCCGGGGCTTGAGGAGCCTCAGCCAGACTGCGCTGGGCAGGCCGAGCTCAAACAGTGCCGGTGAGAAACCAAACCCCTGCCCAGCGCCCCCTGCCTGCAGCCTGGCCATCGCTGCTGGGGGTGAGGGCAGCGCGGACAGCACGGTCAGGGGCGGGCAGCGCCGCTTCAGCCCCCTGGAGAGCGCCCGGCAGCGGCAGGTGTAGGTGTTTCTAGGCGCCAAGTCCGTGTGGAACTTGAATTTTGGGCAACAGTGAGATTGAACAATGGATTCGTTTTCTCGGTCCTTCTCAGTATAACTGGGCCTGTGGATATTTTAGTGGATTTTGGAAAGATGGAGGTGAGTTGTCTCTAGGGAATGCTGCTGTCAGACTCCCAGCAGGTACCAGGCATTACCCTTCAGACACCATCTGCCAAGGTTCGTAGAGATCTGGTTTAGAGTCTGACCTGGGATGTCTGTGAAACACTTTAATCAAGGGAAGAGTGTAACGGCTTGAGAAACAAGAATTAATGCCCTGGCTGCTGCTGAGGGTAAATAGGAAGGGAATGTATAGAAGTGTCAGAACTCTTTTTGGTGCAGGAGGAACCCCGGGCAGTGGTGCCGGGATCTCTGGGATCGGGTGTGTCTGGGATATACCCACGGTGAAGTGATGCTCCAGACCCTGGGTTTCTGCTCTTGGTAACACATGACCGGCCGCACACGTACCAATAGCAGCCAGGGGTTGTTTTTATGGTATACTCAGCATTTGGGATTGCTGGTGGACTTTGTATGAAATGCGTAAGTGCAGATGTGAAGGGTTTTGCTTCACAGGCGAGAGCCTGGAGCCTTTGCTGTGAGTTGGCAGCGCTGTGATTTCTCGTGTCCCTGGGCAGAGCCCGGGGTTGAGAAGAGCCCCGCTGCTGTGCGGAGCTGCAGGCGGCCACACAGGGGACAGGGCTCTAGAAACACGGTGTCAGTACATAACACTGGGTTTACTTGTAAAGGTCAAACCCAAGGTTTTTCCCCATTAATTTTTTTTTTGTTTTCGCTTGATTTTTTTTTTGTTTGTTTGTGTGTTTCAGTGTACTTAACCTATTTTAAAGCAACAAATGAACTGTTTTATTAGTAGTTGTTTAATTAGTAATAGGTAACTGAACTCTAAAGAACAGGCAGATTTCCTGGCAAACATAACCTTGTTCTTTTGCCACCTCCTCTCAGGAGCTGTGCCCGTAACCTCACAGTTTCACCCAAGATCAGATACCACCCTCCCACCTAGCAGCGTTAAGGCAACTTGGTTGTTTAGCCACGAGCTGCAGAGGAATGCTATGGCTGTGTCAAACCTGATCAGTTTTAGTTTCCAGCACTGTAAAGTAAGTTCAGCTGGGGTCATCTTTTAGCAGACACCTGAAGTATGATTCAGACTTGCATTTTTGGGATATTAAAAAGAACCTTTTAACCGCTCTGCACCCAGTCCTGTCCTGGTGCATCTCACAGCCCTTGGCTTTTCCTGTTGCCTTATTGACAACACAGGCACTTTCAGACTCTTTATCCTGCCTGTGCTTTTTCATTTAACATCTCACAAAGTCCACTACCCTCAATGTCACTTCCAATTGGCATTTGAATTTAAGGTGAAATCTAGACCTTGTGAGAAATAGGTTATTTTGTTCTTCTTCAGATGGTTCTGTCTCCTACGCAGTGTGATTCACTTTGGCTGATTCATTTATGCAACCTGACAAAAATCTCCTGGTTTTTTATGGATGGCTTCTCCGAGTGTCACACTGAATTTGCTCAGTCGAACAACGTGTATCCACCAGTGAACTGGAGAGGAAAGCGCCAAAGCTAGACGGGGAAGCCGTCCTAAGATGATACTTTCTTTCCTACTTTCCTCCTTCAAGATGGAGGCTTTTTTCCTGTTACTTGTGTTTCTGTTGTCCTGTCTGTGTATGTGCCCACATCGCATTGCATTATCCTTACACCTCTGCCTCAGACTGGTACCCCATTGACCTCAGCTATCTGTGTGAGACGGGCCTTCTGTCCCCAGCATGTTAAATTTAGTTACCTGTTTGTGGCCACAAAAAAAAAAAAAAATCAAAAAAGGATTAACTCTTCTGGCTATCAGTGTGAATACTTCTATACATAAAAACTGCCATTGCCTCCGGTGGGAAGAAGCCTCCATGCATCTCAACAGAACAAAGAGTCAAGTCAGTAATACCAGAATCAGGTTTGGCTCAGGTCAGGTGGTTGTCACAGGGTCTGATGGTCACTGGAATGTCCTCTGATCCCCTCCAAGACATTAGGTATTCACTTAATGCTGGTGGTGGCAGCAAAGGGCAGTGGGTAGAGCATCGGATAGGGGGTCACAAAGACTTGGGTCTGTGTCCCCCTCTGCTGTCAGCGGGTGGATCAGGGCAGTGCCACTTGACCTGAGTGTGCTTACGTGTCAACCCCAGCATCTACAGAACAACTCATGTCTCTCAGGAGAGGAGGGTGTGGGTGCTGGGAGGAGCACTGTGGTTAATCAGGGCACCCCCGTCTCGGAGCAGTGGGATCCCCAGCTGGGGTTTGACTCACTGGCTCCAGGGGAAGGATTTGATCCTGCCCTTCAGAGTGTTCCCTCTTTGGGGAAGAGGCGGTGGGATGGACAGAGAGGTGTTGGATACCTGCTGTGAGCTGTATTAGGGGTGTGCTGGGTAAGTGAAGACCAGTGTGTCTGCGACTGGAGGAATCTCCCTGCTTTGGCTTACCTCAGCCCAGGCTCTGCAGGGAGCAAGGCTACGTGGAATAGTGGTGTGTCACCACTTTGTAGCCAGCCGCCTCATTTAGTGCAATAAGATCATTTATTTTGATACATAATTACATGGCTTGATACTTTAGTCAGCAATTAACTAATCCTAATGGGATGTAAATTAATTAAGAACACAGTTTGTCAAATTCAGTTTGCTTTTACCCAATTCCACTCTTCTGGGAGCAAAATGGAAGACATTGGCCCCAACCCAGGATGGCAGTACTGTCAGCATGAGGTCCACAGCCAGTGCTGGCTACAAGGCATAGCAGAGCTCTGGGGGTGGGTGTTACACCTTCTTGTTCTTAAGAAGTTGTTCTTGAGAAGAGGTGTTCTAGGGGAAACTTTCTTACGAGAAGATAGCTGCTTATGAGAGATGGATCGATGACCTAATACTGAGTAAAGAAGGGAATTAAGAGGGGAAGGAGAAAAGTGCAACAATCCCCTTCCATATTTAATCACTGCACAAAAACCCAGCCATTGTAGGTAAAATCTGCCTGGCCAGGAGACATCAGAACAATGTTATGCTTTATTCTTCCATGTATCATTTTGTTATTACAGCAAACCTTTTCTATATTAGTGTTTCCTATGAAGTTCAACTCAGATGATAGTATCATGTCCTAAATGTGGTTCCTATGCAGCAAGAGTAACTACCAGACCACCTCAACTCCAGCAATCTCAAGATTACACTGACAGGGTGTGAAAAAGATAGAGGGGGAAGAAGAATTTTCTGTTTCACCGCCGGGGAAGTGGGAATATAATATGTTCTAAACGACATGCAGCGAGCAGCGTCATGGCATGACAATATTAATTTGTCTAGAGCCAGGGTAGGACGTGTCTTACCAAACTTTACCTCTTTAAATGTTGGGTGTGTTGTCCAGATGAGTAGTGACAGTTAATGGAAAGAGGGAGTGAGGCACATGTTAGGTGGGAATGACTTACCCTCCTGGGAATGCTGATCTCTGGTGTTGACAGGAGGAGCCCACAAACCCCACCTAAACTAAACATCCCAGCATTCCGACAGCTAACACGAGGGGAGATGGAGGCCTCCTGCCCACGTACACTTGCTTACCCCTCAGGAAAGAAAGGGTCAAAGTGGGACAATTGAAGCAACAGGATGAATGGAAGAAGAAGCCTGTTTTGGAAGCAAATGCAGATAGGATATTTCTGCTCTACAGCTACTATTCCAGAAATACCTGTGCACTCTCACCCCTGGTAGCTTGTCTGTGTGTCATATATTAAATGATCAAAGCAATGCTCCCACATTTCATGTGGAAAATCGTGAAGGCAATCAGCACACACAGAGCTCAGTGAATCAGATGTGTCCTGGATGCACCAGGCATCCAGCAGGCAGATGATGTGGGTATGAACAGTGATGCTTTCTACAGGATTTCTGGGCATCAGGCAGCCTGCTTAGGGCTTCTGTTCCAGCTGAGCTGCTGGACACAGAAAATCTCAGACAAAGGTCATATTTCTTTTTCTGTTCCAACAGTTTTGTAAAAGCCTGGCCATATAAGGCATTCTAATGTAGGACAAGATTTTGTAAAATAATTTAATATCCTTGTATGCTAAAGGTCCCTTAATAATTTAGTTTTCAAGGGACTGGTTTCCCTGATTGCAGAGCCCAGCATTAATCTGACCTTTTCTTATTCTTCATTCAATAACTCATCTATGGAGGCTCTTCTTGCAGTGTTTTGTAGGTGTCTCTTCTTATTTAATCTGTCTTCCAGATCAAAGCTCTTCAGAAGGAATTTTCCATGTTAGTTGTGAGATATGAAAAAATAAAGTAAAATAATTTTTTTTTTTTTTTTTTTTTTGGGGTGAGCTTTTGACTTGGTAAACAGAGAGAAATGCTGTTCATTTAATAATCAACCATTCCACATTGGCTATGTCATGTGTGTTGACGACTTCGGTCTCTAAAAATAATAGGCTCTTAACAAAAGTCTTTTCGTGTTTAGATCATTTAAAAGGGCTCACCTGTGTAGACAGAGTAAGCCTGTCCCACAGGATTTGCCTCTGGTAGGGCTCTCTTTCAACTTCCTTGCTGTCTATTCACATGAAATGTAGGAGTTTCACATATTTAAGGCCACATCTACACTAGAAAATAATGCAATGTGAAAGGAGAGGATCTGAAGAGTAACAGTTGGTGCTAAGGGTACAACATTCATGCTGTAAGTATTTTGGGGGATTTAGCTTTAGCTGGGTCACCTGGACTGAATGCCCATGGGCACCTGGTACTTTTGAGTACATCCTCCAGGGCAGTTTCATCCAAACCCAGCTCATGTGCTCCAGGACCCCTCCACAGTAACATCCCAAGTGTGGTAAGCAAGGAGAGCCAGGAAAACCTCCCTCAACTCTCTTGCAGAGATTTACCCCATCCAGCCAAATGTCCTGCTGAGCAGATACGCATACTTATGAATGCATACACATACATCGTCCCACAGCCTTGTTTCCACAGGGCCCAATCTAAAAACATTCATTTATCAGCTCCACAATGAGGCTGACTAATTCTGCTGTCCCTTAACATCTAGCCTGCACCCAGAGCGATGAATAATTCATCCGCTTCCAAGATCTGGCTGATAGAAAGCACTACTGGCCTTCCAGCTTATTTTAGAATTAATAGGTCCTGTGGATGCTATCTATGTATAGAACATATACAGATAGAAAAGCCTCTGAATGAATATGGAATTTCACTGAAAGAATTCTTTGTGTTAAACACAATTGTATTGGGATCTCTGGAGTGCCTCGGATAAAAATCTCCTTTTAGCACAAGTATCCTAATCTTTCGGGACAGCGTACTCTAATGTAAGTCCTTCTTACATCTATAGCATCTTAAAAAATAAACCTCCTCAAATTCCAACCAAACAAAAAATTAACCAGAGTGAATTCCATTTGGTCCTACCCCTTCTGAACTGAATTGAGGAAAATTGATGGATCTTGAAAGTAATATACTTTTATTTCTCCTCAGTCCTTTGTGAAACACTTCAGTGCACCCACAGCTTTACAGTCATAAAGAGTCATAAAACTCAAGTTTTATGGTTTGGCCTTAACAAAGCATATTTAAGGTTAATTAGCAATAGTTGCCTCCAGCAGACAAAACAAAAATTTGCATGGGCGGAAAATGGATACACAGTCCTTTGTGGGTGGCTTGAAAGCATGCTCACCTGTAACCATTAGCATCAGCTTTGGCTCTTTGCACCCATGGAATAGCCAAGAAAATAATAAAAACACTGCTACATATATTTGATCTCTTGGTAAAAAAAAAAAAAAAAGCATATTTAAATAGTTCTCTGCCTAGGGAAAACCTTTTCGTGTTTCTATGTGTTTGTCTTTTTACCCGCACCTGGCCAGGTGTATATTACTGCATGTTTCAAACTCTCATTTGAACACGTGCTGCCCACCAAAGAACTTCCAGATGCTGTGTCACGGCATGTCCTCGATACGACACCGTGTGTTGTGCTAGGTCCTGCAAACACATTTGTCAGTAATAGGAAAGCTCCCTCTCTTTCTCCTCTTCCAGTCTTTCCATAACTCCCAGACATGTGATCTGTGTTAACAAGCTCACAACGCAAAATTGCAACTTTTTCAGTTCAATCTTGTAAACAGGAGGGAGTTGGACTGAGGTCTTAAAACGATCCCCAGACACCCTAATGCATGCTCAGATTTTCAGATTGCCAAGTACCCACCCTCCTAACAAACCCTTCAGCCCCTTGCTCCAGAGTTTCTGCCCAGATTTAGGAACTCAGCTCTAGGCTCTTACTTTGGAAAATTTTCTTAACTCTCCTCATAGACAAGTTGGCTAGGCTCTCTCTTTTATCAACTACAGCAATTTCCTTCTGCCTAATTCTGACAACTTGTATTTGGAATTGTGTTCTGACTAAGTGTCTTCAGACTTCATTTTGGATGTATTTGTCTGTTCCAGGTATCTGGCCATTGTTCACCCACTGAAACCACGCATGAATTATCAAACAGCAACCTTCATAATCACCTTGGTCTGGACTGTCTCCATACTTGTAGATATTCCATCTGTGTATTTTGCTACTGAAACGGTGTTATTTATAGTGAAAAACCAGGAGAAAATATTCTGTGGTCAGATTTGGCCAGCTGACCAGCAGATGTACTACAAATCATACTCCCTCTTTATCTTTGGCATTGAATTTGTTGCACCTATCATTGTGATGACCTTGTGTTACGCCAGGATATCACGGGAGCTCTGGTTTAAAACCATACCAGCATTTCAGACAGAACACATCAGAAAGAGGCTTCGATGCAGAAGAAAAACTGTTATGGTACTGATGTGCATCCTGACTGCCTATGTTCTCTGCTGGGCACCCTTCTACGGCTTTAAAATTGTCCATGACTTTTTCCCCACCATCTTCGTGAAAGAGAAGCATTATCTTACTGCTTTTTATATAGTTGAATGCATTGCTATGAGTAACAGCATGATAAACACCATGTGTTTTGTAACTGTAAAAAATAACACCATGAAGTATTTCAAGAAGATCATGTTACCGAGATGGAGATCGACATATAATGGAAGCAAATCTAGCTCTGATTTCGACCTGAGAACAAGTGCAATGCCAGTCACAGAGGAGGTAGACTGCCTAAAACTGAAATAAATTTTCTGCAGTTTGAATCTCACATATTTCGGAGAGGGGCTAAAGAGGAAATAATGCCTTCTCAGAAGCTTCTCTCTTGTCTGTGGGAATACCCACCGTTGGTGAGAGCCCTCTAAAAGCAGCCTACTATGTATTTCCACCAGAACTCTTTTCACTGGACTGCTGTATAACCCCGTAACTCTGACTGATGCTGTGCTTCAGTTCACCCATCTGTAAATCTGGGAGGTAGATACTCATTTTACAGTTGTTTAAAATTTAAGATGAACAAAAAAAAAAAAATCTATGAATGCATTAAAGCATACTACAATGATGTAAGAGTTGATTGCTGATCCTAGCAATGATGCCTCTTTGTTTCTTCTTAAGAGAAATCTCTTAACCCCTTGGAGCTTATCTTTTGTACCTTTAAGATATTTGGTGTCCTTTTCCTTCTGCTCATAAGAGGAAGGAAGGCAAAAAAAGCCCATTTTGCTTCATGTCACTCTTTATCTTCTCAGTTTACCCCTCATGATTAAGCTCCTCAAAGTCTACAGACCACCAGCTTTCTATGGTCCAATGTGCAGCATGCTCTTATGAAAGGCACATTCTCTACAAAGGTAAATACTGCTTCACAGTCTAGTGAAAACCTCATCTCTTCCTGTGACACCTTGCTTAAAAATATTCTATCAACATTCCACTCTGTAGTTTTATGTAGAGTGCTGACTCTGTTTATTATGTATTTGGAAATGGCACAGCTACATTTTGAAGGGATGTTACCTTCTCTCACCTCCAGGCTATGGCCAACTTCTGCTGCCTTGATTCGCTGAGCTCTTCAAAGAATCAATCACAAAATCACAGAGGTGGAGAACAGCAACTCCAGATTGTCTAGTCCACCCCTCGGCTCAAGCAGGGTCAGCTAGAAGAGGCTGCCCAGGACTGTGTCCAGCTGGGCTTTGACTGACTCCAGGGATGGAGACTCCACAGCCTCCCTGGACCACCTGTGCCAGTGTTCAACAGTCCTTGCAGTAAAGAAGGGTTTTCTTATGTTCAGATGGTATTTCATGGGTTTCAACTTGTGTTTCAGCTTGGTTTGCAGAGGGACCCATATAAAACTATAGCATGCTAGTGGGAAGAAAAACACCCTGCTGAACCAGATCTAGACATTTTACCAAGCCTGTGTACAACTTCAAAATAAAGTACAAGTAGGGCCAAAATAGCATAGAGATCTTGAGATGATCTGTCTTTCTGCAACCAATGGAGACAGACTCTAGGCTTCCACAAGCCAGTCAGTGGTTGAGTTGAGTAGCTCATTGTCTGGTCAAAGGTGAGGCAACAACTCAAGATGAATTGTGCATTGCTTCCCCCAGAGCTGTTTTTACTATTCTGATTTTATGCAGCTCCAGGATGGGTGTATCTTAACTGATAACTGTGATAAAGCAGGTGACAGTAGCAGTAATACCTACTCATTTAAACTACACATATCATGGACTTTTGTGTACTGAAATCGAGTCTTTTCTATCGTGATGACAAATGCTTCCTGTTTTAAAGTATGTGGTACCACCTACTTTTGGAGTAAATGGCTTTTGTAAATAATTTGTCTATTTGTGTACTTAAAGTGAGAAACAAATCTTGCTAATAAAAGAGTAAACATGGAGTAAATATCAACATTGTGAACTATGTTTTAGATTTTCCCCTTAGCCACAGTTTTCCTACTCAAGTGACTAATGTCAATTCTCCCATTTCTGCTAAAGAAAAACTACCAGGCCGACCAATTAAGTTTAATGCAAAAGGATATTCAAATCCATTAAAGTGCTTAAATCCTCTCGTCATTAGCTGCTCTTAAAATATACACATTGGAAAGGATATCAAAATTTCCTCTGTTAGGCAAAACAATT
Organism: Athene noctua; assembly: GCF_965140245.1. Lineage (NCBI taxonomy): Eukaryota > Metazoa > Chordata > Aves > Strigiformes > Strigidae > Athene > Athene noctua. The sequence continues at coordinate 65,788 of NW_027437860.1, forward strand.
ACTGAAATCATTCTTCAAAATGACAGATTAGAATAGGGTAAGTACTAAATCCATTTGTTTCCCAGCATGCCAAAGAAATTTAAAGGACCAGAGAGTTGCAGTATTCCATCATCAAGAGGCTTAACCTTGGAGTTTCTCTTGAAATCTCAGGGTTTCTTCTGAAACTGCACCCATATTTATCTCCTGAAACCTGCACTAGTTATTGGGGATCAGCTAGCAATACTACCTGTTATTAGAGTGTCCTGATATTCCTTTCACCTATTTTTCCTAGACTTTTCCTGGTGCGACAAAGCCAAACAAATCACAATTTTCCACACCTGGAAATCTACCTCAGGCTGAGTTATTAAAAAAATAAAAAGCTCATCCCCCACCAAGCAATATAGTGCCAAGCAAAAACCGGGGAAAGAATTGCTTTACATTTCTGGAAATCACTTTGAGAGCTCCAAGAGACCTCTTCTGGTCTGGCCTGCCCAGTGTTCTCAGACATCACCACATCCCTGTCCCTGAGAAGGGCAGTAAAGCAGCAGCTGCCACAGCCCATTTTGTGGATTTAGGTTTTGGGGTCCGCAACATTGCTGTATTTTGACATTTTGGGGTCTTCTCAGCAGCAAAGCAGTGTTTCAGCCTGAATGACTGGATAGGGCAGGAGAAAAAACTGTGCTTTGCCCTCAACTGCACTTGTTGTGAGCAGCATCCCCAGAAAGAGGGGGATTCCTACCCAGGAAGGGTGGCGGTCTCCTGTTCCCTGATCAGAGTAGCCAAGCAAGTCCTTAGCCTGTGTCTGCACCAACTCCAAACACCAAAAAATGGTCACGGGCTTCACTTTCAGGGACCAATGTCTGCTCCTAAACTGAGCTCCAGCAACCAGGGGCCCAGGCAGCGAGCCCAAGGACCTTGCATGGGAACAGAAACCCCATGGAGGATTTTTGTGCCCACAGAACTGATTTCATCAAGGGAGTAATGGGGTACATTACCTAGGGGTACCTACATTGGCCAGGGCCTGCCTGCCACCCATGACTACAGTTAAATGGAGAATTTAGAAGACTCTTAAAGTCACTTAAAAACTCCCTTTAAGTGCAGAAGTGTGCAGCTGGCCAGGTCCTGACCTGAGTGGCTCCCTCAGGCAGCAGGGAACAGACAGTCCAACCAGAGTAGCTGAGGGAGGGGGCCAGACCCCACGCTCCATATAGTGAGTTGTGCAGGAAAAACTAAAAATAACAGAAAGGCTTTTTTGTACCCACCCACACAACTCAGGCTAGGGAGTGTGGGTGCCAGTGGGTGCTCCAGAGATGGGTGCTCCCTTGGCTCCCTCTCAGGTGGGGGCTACCCTGCTGCCTCCTGCCCGGCTGCTCCCTGCAGAATGCCTTCACACTTACACTGACCAGCAACATTCAGTGAGGGAATTGAATGTGGATCGCACCTAACTGAAGCTTTGCTTGCAAGAGCCATGCTTAAACAGAGAAAGAAAAGCACAAGCTGGAAGGCAGCATCTGTCGCAGAGGAGAAGCAGCCCCTTCCAGCACAAGCTCTTACACACTGGAAGGCACTAAAAACTGCAGCGAGACCTCCACAGCCATCAGCTGCCTGCTGTTTGCTCCACTGGCACAGCAGCAATAAGGACTTCACCACGCAGGAACTGTGGGATGTGTCAAGGACAAGCAGTAGGTGGGGGTGAGGTATCATCCTCCTGAGAGCTGTTAGCAGGGTTTAGATAACCATGCAGTGAATAACCAAGTCTCAGCTGTGGCTTGCTACAATTTTTATTGCTAAAAGCAAAAATGTAGTGCTATCATGCCTGATTCTAGCTCAGCTGTCCTCCTGTGGCACAGCTCCCAAAACCATAGGCTTGTTTCCTTCTGCAGCAGCTCCTCCAGGGATAACTGAAGGTAAAATCCAGTCCCTGCTCCTTCACACTGGCTCTCTGAAAAATAAAAAAAAACAGGTGTAACTAAAAACTAAAATGGTGACCCTGAACATCTAAGAGAGGATTAAGAAAAAGCAGTTATTCTCAGCAACAGGCACTGAGAAAATAAAGTATGTATTTTAATAAAGCAAGAGCAGGAAAAGAAACTCCAACCATTGCCCCTCTACCAAAGGAGGATGGCCTGCAAGACCCCAGAGTGGGTCACAGTAGCCAGGCCATGAAATTTCCCTGAAGACTGACTCACTCACTCAGCAGCTCAGACTTAACTGAGCTCCTTCTTTTCTGAGCCTGGCAGCCTTTCCTGTGGCAACAGCACCCTCCAGCTGCTGCCTCTGCAGCACAGCATCATACGCCTACTGCACTGCCCTGGAAACTGCACCACCTCGCACCAGATACCTTGGTGACAGGGACATACAGATATTCCCAGGATTCCTGGGCCTCCAAAAAGTAGCAACAGATGCTCCAGCTTTTGTCACTCAGGCACCTAGGCACTTACCCATCACTTCTGGTGTCTGAATTCTCCCTCGCTCCCTGTGTCGGCAGGGCTGTGACCCTCACTGGGTGCTTGGGCTACCCCCTTTCAAAACACTGGATATCATCTGCACTGAAAAAACAACACCATTAAGCAGAAGCAAGCAGAATTGAGATAAGACAAGAAACTACTCCCTTGGACTCACCAGAGATCCTCTTCTCTCTTACGCTCTGTTAGGATCCTGTTCTATAGACTCCACCCTAACACACGTTGCCAGGAACAGTCCCCAAACCACCAATGAGACGGGCAGCACTGCAGCTTCCAAAGTGACCTTCCTAATACCATCCAGAGCAAGAGAAGGAGGAACAAAACCTGATATAAAGCCACCACAAGAATCCTGAATAATAAGAATCAACACTGAGCACGAAGTTGCTCAAAGCACAAAGTCACCTCCCTCAAAACCAGGACTTGGTAAAACTGACAGAAGAGAAGACACAAAGATGGTCACAGTCCCCAGAAAAAGACACCCCTGAGCTCAAAAGACCACCAAGGAACATAAAAAGCCCATGTAAACTCATCAACCTGCTCACCCGCTGGTTCCAAAAGAAAAACATGGAAGGTAACAGACAGAAAGCATGCATCACAGAAAACATGTTGAGGCACAGCAATAAAATCTGGGGGTGTAGCATCCCGAAAAAGCCAAACGCTGAAGCGCTCCAAAGACACACAGTGAAGTGCTCCAGACAGCAGGGTGATGAAGGGCTACTACAGGGCCACGTGTTGAAGAGCTCCAATAAAAGACAGGTGCGGAAGCGCTCCAAAACAGCGAGGCAGTGAAGCACTGCTCCACGATGGTGCCATTAAGCACTCCAACATACACCAGGCATTGCAGAAATCAAGAAAAAAGCCACAGGGTGAAACACCCCAAAAAGAGCCATGTGGTGGGTGTCTCCAAAAAAGCCCAACAAGGCAGTGTTCCCCAAAAGAACAGGTACTGAAGGACACCCTCCAGGGCTCCCTGGAGAAACACTCCGAAAAATCACAGGTGATGAAGAGAGCAGGAGAGTCAGACAGTGAACAACCCCCTAAAGCAGGGTGGTGAAGGAACCCTCCAGGAGGCTGTGATGAACAAGACCTGGGTGGCGCAGTGAAGGACTCCAGAAAAGCCAGGTCACACAGAGAAAGGCTACTCCAGGGTGGCATGGAGAAGGACTCCCAAGAACAGCTGGGCAGCACAGGAAGGACTCCAAGAAGACTTGGGTGGCACAGTGCAGAACTCCCAAAAAGACGCAGGCAGCATCATGCAGGCCTTGTCAGGGGTGGCACAGTGACAAACTCCAAGAAGAGCCAGGAGGGACAGTGAAGAGTTCCTCCAGACTGGCATGATGAAGGACCCCCCCAGTGTGGCCTGACGAAGGACTCCTCCATAAGGGCCTGGGAGGACTCCTCTGGGGGACAATGATGAAGTACTCCAAGAAGAGTCCGGTGCACAATGAAGGACTCCTAACGGGCAGCATGGTGAAGGGCTCCTCCGGGGAGGTGCTATGAGGGGCTCCTTTGACAGAGCACAATGAGGGGCTCCTCTTGGGGCAGCACAGTGTAGGGCTCCTCTGGGGCAGTGTGACAAAGGCTCCAAGAAGAGCTGACAGAACACTGAAGGGCTCCTCCAAGACTGCACATTGAAAAGTTACTCCAAGTGGCATAATGAGGGGGTCCTCTGGGGCGGTGCAAGGAGGGGCTCACCCAGCGTGGTGTGATGAAAGGCTTCTTCAAGACAGCGCAGTGAAGGGCTCCTCGAGTCTGAACAATGAGGAGTTACTCTGTGATGTGGGGCGCCTCCAGGTTGGCATGATGAGGGGCTCCCTATGGATCTGCGTGATGAAGGTGAAGCGCGGAAACAAACTCTACAACTCAGAAAGAGTTACAAAGCAGGCATGTTTATTCCAGCCGGGGTGCAAGGGGATTTCTTCACAAAGCTTGCACACCGTCTCTGGCAAGTAGCCAGATATTTATTACAAAAAACCATACATATTCATTTGGAAGGGCTGGGTTATTACAATTAGTTCGGGGAATAGGTGTGATTCTTAGAATTATTCAAGGAGAGAAGTATGTGGTCCTCTTGCAGTGTCCTGCTGTTAAGCAAAGTCCAGATGTCTCCTTCCTCTTCATTAATTTTTCAACTTGGCTTCCTGTGCATGCTCTCCGGCCCTTCGGTTCCTCTCCAGGTTATAGAGTCGGCCTTTTACCTGTTTGTTTTGTTAATTGGAACTTTTGTGTCTGTTAAGATGTCCCAGAAAGTAAGTCCTTTAGCTGGTATGTCTCCCCCTTTATCTCAAAGACAGGGATTAGTTTACTATCTATCCTGTTTTCTGTAAGAATGTTATCTACTTAACATTGCCTGAGGGCTAGGACTCCTTTAGCTTTTTTTTTTGCTTTCCTCATATCAATTCCCCCCTTTTCTTTTACCTGTGCAAATTCTTTTGCTATATCATGCCATTCCCTTAAAGGGTTTTGGCCAAGTATGCACCTACAGTCCCTACCCATAATCCAACCATGTTGATAATCAGTGTCCATCCTTTCATTGGAAATATATAATGAGCCGGTTTAATGTTGTGTACAGGCCCATCCAGACCTCGAGCTCTGGTCCCTAGGACCAATTCCCGCAGCTGTTTTTGTAGGCTGATAACATAATTAGTTACTATTTCATTCCCAATCTAAATGGATGCCCCCCGCCTGTATCATATATGGTTTCCTATATACTATTTCAAAAGAACTTAATCCCTCCTCAATTCTGGGTTTGGTCCCGATTTTAAAAAGTGCTAAAGACAATGATCGAGGCCAAGGTAATTCGACCTCCTGACCTAGTTTTGTAATTTACTTAAGTGATTCATCTTCTCTACTTGACCACTTGCTTGTGGACTATATAGAATATGCAACTGCCAGTCTATTTGTATGATCAATGCAAGTAATTGTTTTAACCATTTGAACCTTAGTAACCATGAAGTAAGCTTGTTCCATATTTCTTCAAAGTCTAAAGAAGCATTGTCTTTTCATATCTCCTGCAAAATACTTAATTATTGCAATATTATTCCTAAATCTACATTTATTTTTCCTGTTTCACCTATGTGTGTACAACAACTATAATTCACAACTGTGCTCAATCCCCCATGTGAGGCCAACATCATGTTTCACTGTCAGCACTTCAGATTGAGAAATTATTTCATTCAGTAACACTTATTACTTCTGCATGGGAATGCATCTGGCCAACCTGAGAAGGTATCTGTTAACACTAATAAGTACCAACACCCCCCTTTTCTTGGGAGTTCAGAAAAATCTATTTGCCAGTGTTGTCCTGGACTATTACCTTTCACTATAACTCCATTTTTAATTTTACTTGATGTGTTTGGATTGTGGTTTTTGTTTTGTTTGGGGTTTTTTTAGTAAACAGCATAGTCATCTTACTGGTTTTTCAATTTAACTGCTTGTATAGGGCATCTGCTCCCCAATGTTTTCTTATGTTCACCTAAATGTAACTTCTATTGTATGTTGGAAGGCACTGTTATTTGCCCATCTGGAAAATAAACCCATCCATATTTTTCTTTATTACCCTTTAGATCATTAATCAATTTTTGATCCTCCTTTGAATATTTAGGTTTCAAATCTGAGTTTAAGATTGAAAGTTTTACCATCTGGGACCAAAGCTAATGCTATGGTTGCCATTTCTGCCGCCTGTCTGGCCTTTCAATCTGCCAAATTATTTCCAATTTCCTGTTCAGTGTTACCATTTTGATGCCCTCAACAATGCATGATGGCTACTTTTTCAGGGAGTTTTATGGTTTCTAGCAGCCTTAAAATTTCCTCCGCATGTTTTGTTTTCTTTGTGCTGTGAATAATCCTCGTTCTTTCCATATGGCGCATGAGCATGTACTACTCCAAAAGCATATTTCTAATCTTAACCTTTTTCCCTTTTGCCAGTTCTAAAACTTTGGTCAAGGCAATTATTTCAGCCTTCTGAGCAGAAGTCCCTACTGGCAACGATTTAGTTTCTATTACTTCGTCAGTGGTGATCACAGTGTATCCTGCCTTACGGTTTTCCCTGTTTTATGAAGCTGCTTCCATCCATGAACCAGGTGCCTTCAGCATTCTCAAGTGGTTCTTCTTTTAAGTCAGGTCTACTGGAGAAAATGGCTTCCATGATCTCCAGACAGTCACAGGTTAAAGGCTCTGATATGGTCCCACTGAGAAAAGAGGCTGGATTCACAATGTTCGTGGTTCATAATTGGCACCAACCTGTCATTCCAAGGAAAGTTTGGAGTTCTTTTGCCATTCTGGGTTCACGTGTGCGACAGATGGCCTCTTTCCGTTCTCAGCTCTGTTGTTCTTCAGGAATACCAAATCCTAAGTAGGTCACTTGCTTCTGGACCAGTTGAGCTTTCTGTTGAGATACCCGATATCCACTAAGTCCCAGGAAGTTAAGCAAACTGACAGTCCATAGTACACAGTCTTCCTTCATCCTTGTAGCTATGAAAAGGTCACCTACAGATTGTAGTAAAATTCCTCCTAGTGAGGGCAGAGTCCAGGTTTCAAGTTCTCAGGCCAATTGATTCCCAGAGATAGTGGGGCTGGTTTTAAAACCTTGTGGTAACACTGTCCAGGTTAACCGTTTTGGTTTCGGTTGGGTTTTTTTTCCTCCCTGTATCAGGGTTTCCTCATTCAAAAGCAAATATCTTCTGGCTTTCTTTTTTGCTTTCCTCATATCAAAGGGGTCCTACGGATCAGCACAGTGAAGGGCTCCTCCAGGATGGTGCGACAAGCTGATCCTCTGGGCTTCTTGTGATGAAAGGCTGAAACGGCACAATGAGGGGCTCTTCTGTGGAGGTGTGATATGGGGCTGATAGGGATCGCTGCAGAATTGGCACGGTGAAAGCCTGCTCCAGGACACTGAAACTGTGAGTTCCTCCAGCACAGCATGATGAAGAGCTGCTCTGGAGTGGTGCAATGAAGGCCTCCTCTGCAGCAGAGTGATGAAGCGCACTTCCAGGGGACCATGATGAGGGGCTCCTCTGAGGCAGTGTGGTGAACAGCTCCTCCAGGGCGGTGTGAGGAAGGACTCGTCCGGGCAGCACAATGAAGGCCTCCTACTGAGCAGCAAAGGGAAGGGCTCCTCGGGGAGAGTGTGCTGAAGGGCTACAAGAAGACCCAACCAGCGTGGGGAGCAGCCCCTCTGGGTGGGGATGATGACATGCTCCTCTGGCATGACACGGTGAACTGTTCCTCTGGTACAGCGTGGTTGAGGAATCCTTCACTACAATGTGGTGAAGGGCACCTCCAGAGCAAACCAGTAAATGCCTCATCCAGACAGGCATACATGGGGAAACATACGATATGTACGACAAAATACGATACACACGACAGGCAATACAATAAAAACATATATTACATACCTTACCATGCAATGCATAACAGAGAGAAAATAAAATACATACCATACATAAAATTCAACATACACGATATGATAAGTATCAAACCAAACAGTAAAATACAATATATATAATAATTACAAAACGTTCAAGACGAAACAATAAAAAATACAGCAAAATACATACCACACAATATATGACAAACCATAAAATACCAACCAGATAAACATCAGTATAAAAGTAATTACAATCCAAAAAATGATACACAATACATTACACACTACAACAAGCTACATCCCATATTCACAACTAACACAATACACATGATGCACAAAATGACAGATAAAATACAAGATAAAATATCATTAATAAAACACCATAAATACAATGCAATACAAAACAGCATATAAAACACAAAAGATGATCCAATAAAAAATAATATAACAACCACACTCCGAAGAAGGGATGAAAATTGGATCCTCTGGGGCTGCACGGTGAAGGCCGCATATGGAGCAAGACTCGTCCAGGACGGCGTGATCGAGGCCTCCAAGAAGAGCTGGGATGTGCCGTGCAGAGCTCCTCCGGGGCGGGGCGACGATGGCTCCTCCGCGGCGGCGCAGCCAAGGCGAAGGGCTCCTCCGCGGAGGCAGACGTTACAAACCATACCATACAATACCGTACCCACGATACAAGACAGACAATACCCTACAGACCACACCATAACCTACAGACCTTACCCGACGGTGCAAACCACACCTGTCAGATAACACTACACACAACCCACAGACAGGGAATCACAAGACAAAATACAAGACAGACAATCCAGCCCCAAATCCATTACAATACACACACAGGTACTACAAAACACAAAACACATTACAATGCCAAGTACATCACAAAATCTACAGTGCCAAAAAACACAGTATGTCCTCTACAAGAAGGAGCACGCCATACCATACAGAAAAATGCACAAAATAATGCTCAAAAAAACCACAAAATACAATACATTACAAAGAAAAATAAGTTTCTCTACAAAATACATAAAAAGCAACCCAAAATACAATAAATATTACATTACCAAAGAAAAATTGCCATACACAGTATGTTAGAAACTAAAATACATACAATGCAAGGGAAGATACAAATCCTCCAATACATTCAATGCTGTACAGTACATACCATAAAATACCACACAACCAATAAAACAGACGATACAGTGCAAACTACATGGGATACAATTAATGCCATTCCATACCTACAGTGTGCAATAGGATATAAACCAGAACACAATACATGGAGTATACGAAATGCAACACATACAACACATCAAATATATAACACAAAAATCTGTACAGAGAATACGTACAAACAATACAATACCCACAGTGATACAGAGGATACTTAACCTAGGATACATTCCAGAACATAAACACACACCATACCGTACGTACAAGAACATCGATACCAAACCCCAATCATACAGTACAACAGATACCATGAAGAGCCTACGACACTTACCAAAATACAAAATAGAATACACAGATGACATGAAATCCCATCCCATACCATACACAAGTCAAAATAATACCCAAAGGACTACATATTCTAACACACAGAAACACGATGATCCATACGATGCAGATGATGCATACCATACCGTAATACATCACAACTCATACAATACCGTAAATACCAAAGCAGATGCTACAACACAATGCACCCTGCAGTACAGACCTCTAAATACCGTATGATACAAGACGCAGAGTAAAACATACCCACTAACAATACAAGACAAAGTACCACACGGCCAATGCAGTACGGCAGAAAGGACGCACAGCACCAGACAACAGAAAAACCCAGACCACACTTACCAGACAATACTTACCCCACGGTCTGCAGAGGGGCGCCTGCCTGCCGCTCCGGCGGCACTCACCAAAGCCCAAAACTCTCTCACGAGGCACCACGCTCAAGGGCTCCTCCCCCACAGGGGTGATGAAGAGCTCACCAGGCACAACGGCAGTGAAGGGCTCCTCCAGGGCAGCGTGCTGAAGGGCTGCAAAGAGACCCACCCAGCGTGCGGAACAGCTCCTCTGGGGCCACCGTCATCAAAAGCTCCTCCAATGCCACACGCTCAAGGGCTCCTCCAGAGCGCTCTGACGCTCAAGGGGCTCCTCCAGGGCTTGCATGATGATGGGCTGCTCCGCTGACACGCACAGAAGAGCTCCCTGAGGGCCTCGCAGGAAAGGCTCCTCCGCTGCAACACGGTGAAGGGCTCCTCCAGGGTAGGGATGACCAAGGCCTCCTCCGGGACAGCACAGTGAAGCTCTCCTGCATGGGCGCCACGCAGGGCTCCAAGGACAGACGGGCAGCACCACCAAGCGCTCCGACGGGCAGGTGTAACAGGGAAGGGCTCCTCCAGCTTGGCGCCATGAAGGGCTGCTCCAAGGCGGGGATGATGCTGGGCTCCTCCAAAGACACAGCAATCAAGGGCCCCCTGGCCCAGCACGAGCAAGGAGGGCTCCTGCATGCCCACAGGGCAAAGGGCACCTCTGGGGCAGGCTGGGGAACAGCTCCTGCCGCACAGCACACGGAAGGAAGGGCTCCAACAGCAGCTCGACCATGCAATGAGGACCCCCTGCAGAGCCGCACAACCAGGTGCTCCTCGGGAGTCACGATGAAAACGGCATCCTCTGCCGTGGCAGGATGAAGAGCTCCTCTGGGTACAGCGTCCGGAAGGGCTGCAAGGAGACCCACCAAGCGTGGGGAACAGCTGCTCTCTGGGGCCAGGGTCACCAAGGGCTCCTCCAGTGCCACATGCTCAAGGGCTCCTCCACAGCCTTCCGACGCTGAAGGGCTCCTCTGCGGCTGGCATGATGGTGGGCTGCTCCGCTGCCACCCACAGCACAGCTCCTGAGGGCCTCCCGGGACACTGCTCCTCCGCTGCCACCTGTGACCGCCTCCTCTGGGTCACCACGGCAAAGGTCTCCACGGAAACACGCAACGCGTAACAAAGAGATCCACTGCGGTGGGACCGCGGTCAAGGGCTCCTCCAGCACCACGGGATGAAGGGCAGCATCAACACCCAACCAGCGTGGGGCACAGCCCCTCTGGGGCGGGCCTGATCAGGGCCTTCCTCTGCCAGCACACGCTGAACTGCTCCTCCGGGGAGCCACACATTGCAAAACAGACCATACAATACAGACAAATCCATACTGACAGTCCCATATATTATTATTAGACACCTTACCATACTATTACAGACCAGACAGAAAAGGCAATACATACTATAGGAGAGAGTAAACCCAGCACCGACGATACATAAAAGTCATGGCAATAAAACAGATATCAAAATATGGCAATAAACAAAGATACAAAAATACATGCCACACAATACATGACAAACCATACCATATTAACTCCAGCACAACACAAAGAACAATACAATCCATACCAGACAATACAGGCAGGGCAGTGTCAAACACAATGCAGCACAAGATAGACAAGATGATGCAATACACGGGATTCCACATAGGCCATTCCCTAGATTACACAACACACCGTACAGTACACAACACACCTACCATCCATGAAACACACTACACACAACACAATACAAAATACGATCCACACTACAAGATGCAATATACAGATGCCAACACACAAAAGGAAATACACTATATATAAAACGCAATATACCAGAAAGCAGACAATTCCAGACAATGCAGAACAGAATACATCCCATAAATCAATCCAAACACACACAGTACGTACAATAACTAACAGGCCATAACCACCTATATTACGGGAACCATCCCACCATACAAAACACACTACAACACAATTCAAGTCACAAAGGTACACAGCACCAATAATACAAGACATCAGAACACAAGAAATACCATTCCGCAGGGAAAAAGACAACCAACACAAGACCTGCAAGGCCGAGCCCCGATGACGAGCGGCTCCTCGGGCAACGTGCAGTGAGCCCAGGGATGCTCCGCGGCGGCGTGATCGAGGCCTCCAAGAAGAGCTGGGATGTGCCGTGCAGAGCTCTCCGGGGCGGGGCGACGATGGCTCCTCCGCGGCGGCGCAGCCAAGGCGAAGGGCTCCTCCGCGGAGGCAGACGTTACAAACCATACCATACAATACCGTACCCACGATACAAGACAGACAATACCCTACAGACCACACCATAACTTACAGACCTTACCCGACGGTGCAAACTACACCTGTCAGATAACACTACACACAACCGACAGACAAGGAATCACAAGACAAAATACAAGACAGACAATCCAGCCCCAAATCCATTACAATACACACACAGGTACTACAAAACACAAAACACATTACAATGCCAAGTACATCACAAAATCTACAGTGCCAAAAAACACAGTATGTCCTCTACAAGAAGGAGCACGCCATACCATACAGAAAAATGCACAAAATAATGCTCAAAAAAACCACAAAATACAATACATTACAAAGAAAAATAAGTTTCTCTACAAAATACATAAAAAGCAACCCAAAATACAATAAATATTACATTACCAAAGAAAAATTGCCATACACAGTATGTTAGAAAATAAAATACATACAATGCAAGGGAAGATACAAATCCTCCAATACATTCAATGCTGTACAGTACATACCATAAAATACCACACAACCAATAAAACAGACGATACAGTGCAAACTACATGGGATACAATTAATGCCATTCCATACCTACAGTGTGCAATAGGATATAAACCAGAACACAATACATGGAGTATACGAAATGCAACACATACAACACATCAAATATATAACACAAAAATCTGTACAGAGAATACGTACAAACAATACAATACCCACAGTGATACAGAGGATACTTAACCTAGGATACATTCCAGAACATAAACACACACCATACCGTACGTACAAGAACATCGATACCAAACCCCAATCATACAGTACAACAGATACCATGAAGAGCCTACGACACTTACCAAAATACAAAATAGAATACACAGATGACATGAAATCCCATCCCATACCATACACAAGTCAAAATAATACCCAAAGGACTACATATTCTAACACACTGAAACACGATGATCCATACGATGCAGATGATGCATACCATACCGTAATACATCACAACTCATACAATACCGTAAATACCAAAGCAGATGCTACAACACAATGCACCCTGCAGTACAGACCTCTAAATACCGTATGATACAAGACGCAGAGTAAAACATACCCACTAACAATACAAGACAAAGTACCACACGGCCAATGCAGTACGGCAGAAAGGACGCACAGCACCAGACAACAGAAAAACCCAGACCACACTTACCAGACAATACTTACCCCACGGTCTGCAGAGGGGCGCCTGCCTGCCGCTCCGGCGGCACTCACCAAAGCCCAAAACTCTCTCACGAGGCACCAACGCTCAAGGGCTCCTCCCCCACAGGGGTGATGAAGAGCTCACCAGGCACAACGGCAGTGAAGGGCTCCTCCAGGGCAGCGTGCTGAAGGGCTGCAAGGAGACCCACCCAGCGTGCAGAACAGCTCCTCTGGGGCCACCGTCATCAAAAGCTCCTCCAATGCCACACGCTCAAGGGCTCCTCCAGAGCGCTCTGACGCTCAAGGGGCTCCTCCAGGGCTTGCATGATGATGGGCTGCTCCGCTGACACGCACAGAAGAGCTCCCTGAGGGCCTCGCAGGAAAAAGCTCCTCCGCTGCAACACGGTGAAGGGCTCCTCCAGGGTAGGGATGACCAAGGCCTCCTCCGGGACAGCACAGTGAAGCTCTCCTGCATGGGCGCCACGCAGGGCTCCAAGGACAGACGGGCAGCACCACCAAGCGCTCCGACGGGCAGGTGTAACAGGGAAGGGCTCCTCCAGCTTGGCGCCATGAAGGGCTGCTCCAAGGCGGGGATGATGCTGGGCTCCTCCAAAGACACAGCAATCAAGGGCCCCCTGGCCCAGCACGAGCAAGGAGGGCTCCTGCATGCCCACAGGGCAAAGGGCACCTCTGGGGCAGGCTGGGGAACAGCTCCTGCCGCTCAGCACACGGAAGGAAGGGCTCCAACAGCAGCTCGACCATGCAATGAGGACCCCCTGCAGAGCCGCACAACCAGGTGCTCCTCGGGAGTCACGATGAAAACGGCATCCTCTGCCGTGGCAGGATGAAGAGCTCCTCTGGGTACAGCGTCCGGAAGGGCTGCAAGGAGACCCACCAAGCGTGGGGAACAGCTGCTCTCTGGGGCCAGGGTCACCAAGGGCTCCTCCAGTGCCACATGCTCAAGGGCTCCTCCACAGCCCTCCGACGCTGAAGGGCTCCTCTGCGGCTGGCATGATGGTGGGCTGCTCCGCTGCCACCCACAGCACAGCTCCTGAGGGCCTCCCGGGACACTGCTCCTCCGCTGCCACCTGTGACCGCCTCCTCTGGGTCACCACGGCAAAGGTCTCCACGGAAACACGCAACGCGTAACAAAGAGATCCACTGCGGTGGGACCGCGGTCAAGGGCTCCTCCAGCACCACGGGATGAAGGGCAGCATCAACACCCAACCAGCGTGGGGCACAGCCCCTCTGGGGCGGGCCTGATCAGGGCCTTCCTCTGCCAGCACACGCTGAACTGCTCCTCCGGGGAGCCACACATTGCAAAACAGACCATACAATACAGACAAATCCATACTGACAGTCCCATATATTATTATTAGACACCTTACCATACTATTACAGACCAGACAGAAAAGGCAATACATACTATAGGAGAGAGTAAACCCAGCACCGACGATACATACAAATCACGGCAATAAAACAGATACAAAAATATGGCAATAAACAAAGATACCAAAATACATGCCACACAATACATGACAAACCATACCATATTAACTCCAGCACAACACAAAGAACAATACAATCCATACCAGACAATACAGGCACGGCAGTGTCAAACACAATGCAGCACAAGATAGACAAGATGATGCAATACACGGGATTCCACATAGGCCATTCCCTAGATTACACAACACACCGTACAGTACACAACACACCTACCACCCATGAAACACACTACACACAACACAATACAAAATACGATCCACACTACAAGATGCAATATACAGATGCCAACACACAAAAGGAAATACACTATATATAAAACGCAATATACCAGAAAGCAGACAATTCCAGACAATGCAGAACAGAATACATCCCATAAATCAATCCAAACACACACAGGACATACAATAACTAACAGGCCATAACCACCTATATTACGGGAACCATCCCACCATACAAAACACACTACAACACAATTCAAGTCACAAAGGTACACAGCACCAATAATACAAGACATCAGAACACAAGAAATACCATTCCGCAGGGAAAAAGACAACCAACACAAGACATGCAAGGCCGAGCCCTGATGACGAGCGGCTCCTCGGGCAACGTGCAGTGAGCCCAGGGATGCTCCGCGGCGGCGTGATCGAGGCCTCCAAGAAGAGCTGGGATGTGCCGTGAAGAGCTCCTCCGGGGCGGGGCGACGATGGCTCCTCCGCGGCGGCGCAGCCAAGGCGAAGGGCTCCTCCGCGGAGGCAGACGTTACAAACCATACCATACAATACCGTACCCACGATACAAGACAGACAATACCCTACAGACCACACCATAACTTACAGACCTTACCCGACGGTGCAAACCACACCTGTCATATAACACTACACACAACCGACAGACAAGGAATCACAAGACAAAATACAAGACAGACAATCCAGCCCCAAATCCATTACAATACACACACAGGTACTACAAAACACAAAACACATTACAATGCCAAGTACATCACAAAATCTACAGTGCCAAAAAACACAGTATGTCCTCTACAAGAAGGAGCACGCCATACCATACAGAAAAATGCACAAAATAATGCTCAAAAAAACCACAAAATACAATACATTACAAAGAAAAATAAGTTTCTCTACAAAATACATAAAAAGCAACCCAAAATACAATAAATATTACATTACCAAAGAAAAATTGCCATACACAGTATGTTAGAAAATAAAATACATACAATGCAAGGGAAGATACAAATCCTCCAATACATTCAATGCTGTACAGTACATACCATAAAATACCACACAACCAATAAAACAGACGATACAGTGCAAACTACATGGGATACAATTAATGCCATTCCATACCTACAGTGTGCAATAGGATATAAACCAGAACACAATACATGGAGTATACGAAATGCAACACATACAACACATCAAATATATAACACAAAAATCTGTACAGAGAATACGTACAAACAATACAATACCCACAGTGATACAGAGGATACTTAACCTAGGATACATTCCAGACCATAAACACACACCATACCGTACGTACAAGAACATCGATACCAAACCCCAATCATACAGTACAACAGATACCATGAAGAGCCTACGACACTTACCAAAATACAAAATAGAATACACAGATGACATGAAATCCCATCCCATACCATACACAAGTCAAAATAATACCCAAAGGACTACATATTCTAACACAGAGAAACACGATGATCCATACGATGCAGATGATGCATACCATACCGTAATACATCACAACTCATACAATACCGTAAATACCAAAGCAGATGCTACAACACAATGCACCCTGCAGTACAGACCACTAAATACCGTATGATACAAGACGCAGAGTAAAACATACCCACTAACAATACAAGACAAAGTACCACACGGCCAATGCAGTATGGCAGAAAGGACGCACAGCACCAGACAACAGAAAAACCCAGACCACACTTACCAGACAATACTTACCCCACGGTCTGCAGAGGGGCGCCTGCCTGCCGCTCCGGCGGCACTCACCAAAGACCAAAACTCTCTCACGAGGCACCACGCTCAAGGGCTCCTCCCCCACAGGGGTGATGAAGAGCTCACCAGGCACAACGGCAGTGAAGGGCTCCTCCAGGGCAGCGTGCTGAAGGGCTGCAAGGAGACCCACCAAGCGTGCGGAACAGCTCCTCTGGGGCCACCGTCATCAAAAGCTCCTCCAATGCCACACGCTCAAGGGCTCCTCCAGAGCGCTCTGACGCTCAAGGGCTCTTCCAGGGCTTGGATGATAATGGGCTGCTCCTCTTACATCCCTTGAAAGGATTTTTCTTAGTTGTTGTTTCACATCCATGTTCTGGTCTAGATTGTGCTGAGACTATTTCCCACTAATAAAGAAAAGAAAATGCTTTTTTTGTTAAGCAGCAAGCAATCTTTGCCCCAAAATTGCATAAATTATGATTTACTCATTTCCTTGTTACTTTCCTCACACACCCGAACTTTGTTACTGATTTTATTAACAGCTGAAATTAAATTGTGTTTGATTTTAATATAAGTATAGAATTAAGAGACATTTTAGTAAAAATCATTTTACATTTATTGTATTTTGAATCTAGCAACCGACTGCTACTCTAAAATTCCCTGTACAGCCCTGTACCAAGGCCGAAGGGATTGGTCATAATTGTCCAATGGGAACGGTTAGAACCTAGGTAACAAAACACGAGGTGATTTGTAAACTGATTTATAATACATACATAGGACTAGAAGAATGCAAGTAGCTGTCAAGGTCCAGGATTAATGGGAACTGAGGGCAGTAACCGTAACAGCTGGCAGGTACCTGCCAAGAAAACTGTCCTTAAGCAAAAGGTAATTCCGGCAGGGGGAGATCGCATCCACCGACCCATGGACCACCTACTCACATTACACCCCAGAGCCATTTCTAGACATTTCTAACCTTTACTGCGCAGAATCGGAAATAGGAGGAGAATATGTTAATGATTTCTTGGAAGTTGTGTGTTTATGTATGAAGACATAATGAATATGTATGAGTAAGTTCTATATAAGCTGTATGATTCTGGTGCCTGGCACGTGTTGTTGGTGAGAGCACTCCCCTACACGTCCGGCCGTCAGTAAAGAAGTGTCTGCTTATCTGCATCACATTGGTGTCAATAAGTTATTTTTATCCCGTATTTCAGGGACAGTTTCTGGCACCCCAGATGGGACCTTGCTGAGAGAGACCGGAGGATTCGGGGACCTCATCGGTTACAGCCGGCACCAAGGGTTTCTCGGGGACACCCATCGATCCCCGATCCATAAGGCTCTTCGCGACGTCCCCTGGATTTGGTAAGACACTTCTCTTTGGTATTGGGAAGTGGGTTAAAGTCCCACTAGTGTAAGTCTGCCTGTCAGACTTGACAAAAGCTGCGCAGGGTTGGACTAAGTGTAATAGTGTAAGTCTGCCTGTCAGACGCAGCGAAAGCTGTTCAGGGTTGGACCAAAGCATCCTAGCGTGAAGTGTAAGCCTAGGCATCTGCCCGTAAGACATAAGCGAAAGCTATTGCAGGGTTGGACAACAGCGTAGACAAGGGAACCTATATGCTATAGAGTTCTCAAAGGTAGTGCCTCTAATGAAAAGTTAGAAGTTTTTATGCACTTTATTGTGGTATTGTTTATTTCCTCGATTGAGTATTGTGTGTAATTAAGAACTGTGTTATATTGTGTGACATACCTTTATTTATGGTAATGATTGTGGAAAGGTGTGAGTGTGTTTGTAAGCGTGAGACGTGCAATTGAGCACAAAGCGAGTGTGGAGTTCGGATCCGTGGTTCTATTATCCTGCGAGGGGTGCAGTCGGAGAAGAACGAAGCGGAAAGCCTAAATGATTGTATATTGTGTTAAAAAGTAACTGAACCGTGGCATCTAAGCTGATTCATTTGTTTAAAAGTATGGGTAATCTTGCTGCAAATGACAAAGTTCCGAAAACTTCTCCGTTAGAATTTCTGTTAGCACACTGGGGAGATTTGCATGATGATTTGCGAAAGAGTCAGATGATTGAATATTGTAATCACTGGTGGCCTCTGTATACTCTGGATGATCAGGGAAAATGGCTCATGAATGGGACACTGTATTATAATACCATTTTGCAGTTAATGCTGTTTTGTAGAAGAGAAGGGAATTGAAGGGCCATATGTTGATTTCTTTTTCTATTTAAGACAAAGGAAGGATTAGCAGAAGGAATGCAAGTTGATTAGTAGGGATAATTTACTAATGGCTATAACTTCTGACGATAAAAAGGTGAAAAAGTGTTGTTTAACATGTGCACTTGGAAAAGATTGTTTAAAGGAAAGAATTGCTTCTACTGAAAAGGATGAAGGGCCGGAATTAGATATATGCCCTCCACAGAGAGAACTATATATCCTATAGAGGATGTGGAGGAAGGGTCGTCTGAGGTTGTAATTCATACCCCTGTTTCTCGAAGAACTCAGCAGCAGGTACAAACAATAGCTCCCCTGTGGCAGGGAGTTGGCAATGATGGGCCAGTGTGTGTGAAAGTGCCTTTTTCAGTGATGGATTTGATGGCTTGGAAGCAGGCAGCAGGAGTGTATAGAGAGGATCCTGAGAGAACAGGCAGAGTAGTAGATACTATAATCAGAACACAGAATCCGGACTGGAGTGATTTACGGGTGATTTTAGCTAATTTGTTAGATGATACAAAAAAAACCCAGATGGTATTAAAGGCTGGCAAAGCACAGGCAGAAGTGACTGTACTGAGTGGGACAACAGGTGGAATATTAGAGCAGCATTTTCCGTCTGGGGATCCACAGTGGGCATCCAAATAATGTGGAGCACAGAGAAAGACTGAGTCGGTATCAGAAATGGATTTTATATGGAGTTAAACATGCCATGCCTAAGTTTCTGAACTGGCGTAAATTGTATGAGGTGAGACAAGATAAGAATGAATCTCCCTCAGCGTTTCTGGAAAGACTAAAAGAAGCTTCCAAAAAAAAAAAACCCCAAAACAAAAAACAAAACGAAAAAAAAAAAATTATTTGAAAGTGGAAACTGAGGCAGCTCAGATATAATTGGCTTTGATTTTTATAGGACAATTGGTACCAGATATAAGAAAGAAACTGATTGATAAATTTTTGAAGTATACAATCTTGGAGGAGTGTGAATCTGAGTATAAAACTCTCATTCTACCAGTCAGAAAACCATCGGGTGAATATAGGTTAGTGCAAGACTTAAGAGCAGTGAATCAAATAGTTAAGGGTATATATCCTGTAGCAGCAAATCCCTACACGCTGTTAACAGCTTTAAAGGAGACTTATCAGTGGTTTACAGTGCTTGATTTAAAAGATGCTTTCTTTTGTATTCCTTTGGAAAGGGAAAACAGAAAATAGTTTGCTTTTGAGTAGGAAAATCCACAAACAGAACGAAAGATGCAGCTGACATGGACAAGCCTCCCCCAAGGATTTAAAAATAGCCCGATAATTTTTGGAAATCAGCTGGCAAAGGAGCTTGAAACACGGAAACAGGACAGACCAAAACCTGGGCATTTGCTTTTACAATATGTGGATGACACACTGATTGCTACAGAAGAAAGATTTACCTACATACAGGTAACAATAGATCTTTTTAATTTTCTGGCACTGAATGTCAGACTGTGATATATTTGGACTTTGAGATTTCAGAAGGGCAGCGGCAATTAGGAACAGAATGCTGAGAAGCCATGTGAGCTGAAAAATATTCATGAACTCAGAGCATTCTTAGGAATGACAGGGTGGTGCCGCCTCTGGATCATGAATTATGGTCTAACAGCTAAACTGCTATATGAGGCCCAAAGAACTCTCCTTTGACATGGGGCCCACAGCAACAACGGGCTGTCACAGAATTGAAACGCTTTAATGTCTGCACCTGCCTTAGGACTTCTGGACATAACCAAAGACTTTCAGCTGTTAGTCACGAAAGACAACGCCTGGCACTGGGTGTGCTGACTCAGAAGACGGGAAGCTGGAAATGACCTGTCGGATACTTCTCTAAACAACTGGACACGGTGAGTAAAGGGTGGCCAAACTGCCTTCGAGCTGTGGCTGCAACAGTGATGCTCATACAGGATACTCAGAAATTGACTTTGGGAAGCACAATAACAGTCTGTGTCCCACACATGGTGATAACTGTTTTAGAACAGAAGGGGGGACATTGGCTATCTCTGAGCTGAATGATGAAGTACCAGGTAGTACTGACTGAACAAGATGACATAATTCTGAAAGCAACTAACCTGGTAAATCCTGCAGTGTTTTTAAGTTCCACACAGGAAGAAGAGCAATTGGAGCAAGACTGCTTGGCTACTATCGAATGTTTATTCCAGTCAAGAAGATTTGAAGGATGTACCATTGGAGTAACCAGACTGGGAATTGTATACAGAAGGCAGCAGCTTTATGGAACGAGGAGTTTGATATGTTGGATATGCAGTAATAACAGACACCTCAGTTATAGAAACAAAGGCACTGACGAGTACCACATCAACTCAGAAAGCAGAACTTATTGCTTTGATTTGAGCCTTAGAACTAAGTGAAAATAAAAAAAAAGTAAATATTTGGACAGACTCAAAGTATGCTTTTAGGGTAGTATATGTCCATGAAGCTTTGTGGAAAGAAAGAGGATTATTGTCCTCTCAGGGATCAAATATTAAGCATCAAAATTAAATTTTACAATTATTACAAGTTCAAAAACCAAATCAGGTAGCAATCATGCACTGTAAAGCACATCAAATTAGGGACACAAAAGAAATTGCTAGAAGTAATTTGGCCAACCAGACAGCAAGAAAACGAGTATTCCAAATGGCATTAATTCCCTCCAAAACAGTAACCCCTCACAGACGAGTAGTAGTTCCACCTAAAAGAAATAATGCAGACCAAACATCAAGAATGTCATTAGGGAGCAGAAGCTTTAGTAACTTCTTTACAAAACCAAGTTATATCTGTCAAGATGATAGACATGGCTAAATTAATAACTGCAAAATGTGATGTATGTTTGAAAAATAATCCAGTAATCAAGAAAAGAGTTCAAATGGGTAGATTAAAATCTGTTACAGAGCCTGGAGATTGTTGGCAAGTAGATTTTTCAGAGTTACCTAGACAAAATGGGTACCGATACATCCTGGTGGGGGTTGATACTTTTACAGGATGGCCAGAAGCTTTTCCCTGTCGCACCACACAAGCCAATGAAGTAGTAAAGTGGTTACTATGAGAAATAATTCCAAGATTTGAAGTTCCTATTGGAATTTCGTCTGACAGAGGTCCACACTTTGTTGAAGAAATAGTCCAAAATGTTAACAAAATTCTGGGTATCACTTGGGATTTGCATACTCCATGGAGGCCACAATCCAGTGGAAAAGCAGAAAGAATAAACCAGACTTTAAAAAGGCAAATAAGTAAGATCTGTCAAGAGACCAATTTAAAATGGCCTCAAGCCCTTCCATTAGCATTATTACAAATCAGAGTACAACCAAAGAGTGGAACCTCAGTCAGTCCTTATGAATTACTGTATGGAGAACCTTATGAGTCCCCAGAACCAAATCCAAACATACATGTAAAAGGAAAACAGGATGTATATAACTATTTGCTTTCTTTAGGAAAAAACTTTGACTGCAATTCGGAGTGCAGTGGTGTGGAATAAACCATTATCCCTAGAAACTTGAGCGCATGATTTTCAACCAGGAGATTATGTCTATGTGAAAAAGTGGACTTCCGAACCTTTGCAAGAACGTTGAAAAGGACCTTTGCAAATATGTTAACCACCTTCACGGCTATCAAGATTGCAGAATCAGATGCTTGGATACACTATACCCGAGTGAAGAAAGCACCTACTCCATGGAAAATTATAAGCTGTGACCCAAAGACTTTAAAACATGTTTAGTATTTCATATCAGTTTGTGATTGTTCTCCTTATATTGGCTTGGACGGTGACGCTGGTGGAATCATGGGTTGATCTGGTGGCAAGGAACAGAAGGCAATCAGATACAGAACAATTAATTAACATTCCTAAAGGAATGCTTGAAGAAAATTTGATGTTAGTATTGATTAAGGGATTTGCCAACTTGCAGAACATTACACAAATTACTGCCTGTTTACCAATACCAAAAGCAGTAGGTGAATCTATTCCTTGGGGAATCTTAACTATAAATTTAACCAATTTGGAACATGAAAATAAGACTACTTATTGCAAACAAAAGCCAGTGATTCAATGGTATAAACAAGTGAAGGTTATTAGGAAACAATAGAAATCACCGGGAAAAATCAGACTGTGAGAAACTACTAAATTATGACTTTGTAACAGGGTCTCAGCCTAGTGCTTTGGATCGAGTTCCCCTCACAGGAGGCCCAAACCCTAATCTACAATGGTGTTCATACGATGAACAAATTAAAACAATGTGAGCAGGAACATCATGGAATGGCAGTGTAACAAAACTGGGCAAAGTACCCAAACCCAGGCACAGTGGGACTCTGTATGGTCTATGTCCATATTCTCACGATTTCAGTACATGGCCAGAACCCCTTGGTGTTTGACTTGGGACAGTGCCTGGGTTAACAGAGTGTTTGCAATCCTTCCCTCAATAGTAGATAAAGGCACTACCCGACCAGAAAAAAAACATGTAGTACCATGGTGGAAATGTGAAAAGGTGTATGATTGCAACAATGCCGATTTAATAATCAAAGAATTCCTCATTTGGCAGCTGCTTTAAAGTTTGATTGTTATTGTTGAGGTTTTTATAACCTCACCATGACTAGCATCTTTACACCCAGAAGAGGATACTTTTTAGTTTTAAAAAATCTAACATTCAGAGTCCAGGACATTTAGTTTGGGCATTAAGTGATGGCACCTGGACAACCCACTTACCAGTAGATGGTAAGGTAAAAGAAAAAAAAAAAAAAAAAAAAAAATTGCTTAAGGCCTGCCAACATTGTGTCTGATTTGTAAGAAATAAATCACCATTCAAGGGATCCCTGGAAAATTTAAAATTACAACGAATTAAAAGGTCTGAAACAGATGATGACACCTGGAATGAACCATCAACAGGAGTAAAAATTGGCTGGGCTTTAGAGTCTCTTTTGAACCCAATAGCATCATATAGGAATAGAGAATGGCTTTATCACTTAACAGGACAAGTAAAAAATTGGCCAATATTACAAGAAAAAGATTTAAATAATTAAACATCCAGTCACAGATAACTTCCTGAACAACACTTCAAAACTGGATGGCATTAGATATCCTTCTGTTAAAGGAGCATGGAGTGTGTGGATATCATTAGGACAGACTGGATCATTGCTGCATTCATATTCCAAATGTTACACAGGATAGAACATGATTTAGATCTGTTAGGCAAAATAGAAAAAGAAACAGAAACAATTCGAGAAGGTATGTCAGAAGATTGGCTAGGAAAAATTTTTAGTGAATTAGGATAAAACTTAAACTCTGGGCTTAAATCCCTAATCAAAACTCTATTTTTACTACTTATTGTCCTTTTGATAATTATGTTGGTGTATGCCTGTCTTAAAAGACAGTTTACTAATCAGCTTGCAATACATCATAGAATTGTGAGAGAAGTACCCACTCTGCCACCAGATTACAGCCCACCACCACCATCATCTGGCAAGACAAACTTTGGCTTCAAAGATGAAAATGAATAAAAGTGTGAAAGAATTGAAATGATTTATAACACTTTCAAAGGGGGGAAATGTTACTGATTTTATTAACAACTGAAATTAAATTGTGTTTGGTTTTAATATAAGTATAGAATTAAGAGACATTTTAGTAAAAATCATTTTACATTTATTGTATTTTGAATCTAGCAACCGACTGCTACTCTAAAATTCCCTGTACAGCCCTGTACCAAGGCCGAAGGGATTGGTCATAATTGTCCAATGGGAACGGTTAGAACGTAGGTAACAAAACACGAGGTGATTTGTAAACTGATTTATAATACATACATAGGACTAGAAGAATGCAAGTAGCTGTCAAGGTCCAGGATTAATGGGAACTGAGGGAAGTGACCGTAACAGCTGGCAGGTACCTGCCAAGAAAACTGTCCTTAAGCAGAAGGTAATTCCGGCAGGGGGAGATCGCGTCCACCGACCCATGGACCACCTACTCACATTACACCCCAGAGCCATTTCTAGACATTTCTAACCTTTACTGCACAGAATCGGAAATAGGAGGAGAATATGTTAATGATTTCTTGGAAGTTGTGTGTTTATGTATGAAGACTTAATGAATATGTATGAGTGAGTTCTACATAAGGTGTGTGATTCTGGTGCCTGGCATGTGTTGTCGGTGAGAGCACTCCCCTACACGTCTGGCCTTCAATAAAGAAGTGTCTGCTTATCTGCATCACATTGGTGTCGATAAGATATTTTTATCCCAGGTTTTGGGGACACTACCATTATAAAGGAGAGAAGCCATGGAAAGAAAGTTCTAACACACAGGCTTCCCATTTCTTCAGCTACCAATTCAATTCAGTTCCTATATTAAGAAATACCAATACTCAGTCAACAGTGGACTCCACACTCCACCAGGCTCTTGTGGTGATGCACTCGAGGATAAACTTGGTGAAGAGACCTACAAGGAAGCTCCCCAAACAGCCCAGGTGGGGAATCACTCACCTCAGAGCACCAGGCCGTGAAGGAACCACAAACAGCCAGACAGCAAAGGACTCTAGAACAGCTGGCGCTGAACTGCTCCTCCAGGGCCACGGGGTGATGCGCTCCCCACATGCTTCAAAACTGTCTTGGGTTGTCCTAGAAAACAGCAGTGAAATAGTTATTTGCGTTCTCATCCGGAAATTTCCAGACAACACCTGCACAGCATTCCTGTCACTCTTCCAGAGACAGTAATTCCCAGCAAGCTGAATGAAAGCTCTGGAATCCATCCCAAGTCATCGCCTCCCAGGGCTCCCTGAGAAATTCCCCGTTTCTCACTGCTTCCGCTGGGCTAAAGAACCACACGGCACATTCCCACAACGGAAATGCAGCCTGTGTTTAGCCGGACTACACCCGATGGATACACAAATGCCCCACCTGCCCCCAGACCCTGCTGTCGCACAGGGCTCAGTCAACTCTGGGGCCACCCTCTCCTAACACTTCTCAGAGAGCTGCCATCCCTCACAGGTGGCACCTGCACAGGGGCACAACCCGCTGCTTGGCCTTTGAACAAACCTGCAGCTCACAAGTTGCCCTTTGTGGCCCAGATACAAGGTGGCCCCCAAAACATTCCCCTCAGTCCCTTCACATGACCCCCCCGCACAGCTCCTATTTCACCCAGGAGACACTTCTCTGCTCCTCTGGTCACTCTCCCCTCACCTTTACTCTTTGCCCACTACACAACAGATACACAAGCAGCACAAATTCCACACCTGCGTCAGCTTGGGAGACTCGTCTGAGCTCCTGGATGAAGCACAAGGCATTCACAGCAGAGACTCTGCACACGGACAAAAGGCTTTCGACTGTTTCTCATTCTCCAGCTGTAGGCTGAATAGAACATGACAGCATATTTAC